>NC_079153.1:67232884-67535915 GCF_947563725.1 Argiope bruennichi | reverse complement strand
ATTTCTTATTTTCCTTCCAAACCATAGTAGTTCTAATATTCAACCTACATTCAGTAAATCCTTGGCATATTTTATTCGTTCTATTTATCACTGCTATTTTGTTCTAATTAATAGAAATAACACTATCTATGTTACTAATAATTAGACGAACAGAAAGCAAATTGTATTTAGTTTGTATGAAATACTATTTTTGTAATAACAAAGCGACACAGTTATCCATAACTTGTGTCACAAGTGTTATAACACCTGGTGAAATGTCAAATACCTAAAAAAGCACTAAAAATGATGCGTTGTACTTAAGAACTATTTCAACATAGCTGGAATGACTAAGAAGTATCTCTAGTGTTTAATAATTTCGCTTCCCCATTGGTGAGTGTTTCATAAGTGAGATAACCAGTATATAAAAAGCAAGTATAGCAAAATATTTCTTAATTGAGATATTGTATTTTAAATGAATTTTAAACTTGATTTGCTGACGTTACAGTTGTTAAAAATAAAAGAATTCGCAACCTATTTAACTTGAAGGATTTTTATAACAACGATTATGTTATCTACATTTTTTCGCGTCTTTTGAGTTATCTTTAAATCGGTGAGGATAAAATCAAAGAAACCCTTTCAACGCTTTAGACAGTGTGAGTTGTTCCTCACGTGTTCGCCGGTATTTATTCTTGTAAGAAATTTTCGGAATAATTTTTATTGTGATTTTTTTCGTTTCCTTTGTTAAAAATCACTTCACCTACTTGTGTGTGATATAACATCATGCATAAAAGATACAACATGTAATTCCTTATTATTACTCAGAACTAAAATTACGAATTTTATTTTTGGCATTATTTTTCCAAGTATTCTTTCCGAAACAACTTATTGTTCCGAAGAATAATTTAAGAGTTTTTCGTGGAATAATTTTATCGAAGAAAATTTTCAATCATTGTATAACATATGAAGAAGTATCACACGTTTTACTCTCTTGACTGTACAACTTCCAGTGAAGAATCTGCTTTTATTCTGTCAGAACTGTACAAAATGACAGCTTCAAAGGGATTTTCAGTATGGACGGCGGCTGTATTTATCACGTCTTTCATGGCGGGAATGGGAATCTTAGCTATGCCACATGCTCTGGCTGGAACAGGTAAGAAAAAGTTTAGAATTTCTCTTGAATATTTTTTAAATCAAAACCTTTTATTGAAATTTAACAAAAACATCTTTGAAAGAGCTTGAGGGATTCCTTCAAATTTTATGAATTAAATCCCATTATTTTAGAAATTATTTTTAGAAAAAAGTGAGATACCTGAGGATAATATTTTTCCTTATTCAAACTAAAATTATGGTGTTGTGGAAATATTGAAAAATGTGTGATAATTAATGTTATTCTCCTTTTTAAATTTATAAAGAGGATGAATAACACTAATTACAAAGGAATGAATAATACTAATTATAAAAGGATGAATAACACTAATTTATTAAAGTTTATCTTGAGTATCTTTTTAATCTGACATGATGATAATAATTTCTCCTATTCAAATTAAAATTATGGTACTTGTGGAAATGTTGAAAAAATGAAAAATAGTGGTGATTAGTGTTATTCATCGTTTTTTAAATTTATAAAGTGGATGAATAATACTAATTATAAGAGAATGAATAACATTAATTTATAAAGTTTCTCTGAAGTATATTTTTCAATCAAAACTTTTGATTGAAATTTAATAAAAATCATCAAAAGAGCTTGAGGGAATCCTTCAAATTTTGTAAGTTAAACCCCATTATTTTTTTAGAATAAAAGTAAGATAACTGAGGATAATATTTTCCCATTGTTCAAACTAAAATTGTGGAACTTGTGGAAATGTTGAAAAAAAAAATGTAAAATATGTATTGATTAGTGTTATTTATCCTCTTTTTATAAAAGAACTTTTAATATAACTTTTGATTTTCACCTTCAAATTTAAAATTTTATAAAATATTTCTTTTAAAAAATAATTTATTCAAAAAGGTGATTTGATTACTTTTCTATTTTTATGAATAAATTTATTTCTATTATCTCAATTCAACAAAGAAAATGATAAAAGAAACACAGTTTCGTTATTTTGATAAGGATAATTTATTTATTTGTATTTGAAATTAAACGAATAAAAAAAATATTTTTTTTGGTTTTTTAATTTTGATTGATGGAAAAGTACTTATATGCATTTTTTCGACGACCCTGTTTCTTTCAACTAAATGAAATTTTTCAAAAAGAAAAATGCAATGTTGATTTGAAATTTTTATCTGCTGCATGGAAATCACCTTTTTCCATGCAGCACGGTCTTCCTAAAATTTCACATACATTAATTAAAAAAAAAAAAAATGAAAATTATTTTTCCAAATTTGAAATTTTTAGAAATGTATTCTTTATTTAAACAAACCATCATGGCGTTCTCCAGCTCATTTTATAGATCTTTTTATAAAAATTATTTAATTTAGATGCTTCCTCTCATTTTAATAGCTTTATACTTAAACGCGAAAAACCGGTTTTTCAACATCCCATCTCCCCTTTCCAACCTTATCCGGTAATATATCCGTGTACCTGTTTTGGATAGCCAACTCAGAAATTTAAACCAATAAAAGTGCTGGTAAGTACTTTTTTTTTTCCTTGTGGAAGAATAATTCTTCTGGGTATTCTTTCTTTCTTTTTTTTTATATAAAATGAATGTAACAAAGAGTGTGTGAAAACTGCTTTAAAAGCCAATTTTCGTTGTATAATGGCTTGTCAAAAAAAAAAAAAAAGTCGTTAGTGGAAAGTAATTATTGATAAATCAAGAAGTCATTTAAAGAAATATAGAAAAAAAAAACTATTTCAATCTTCTTAAGTATGTCAATATTGATGGGAAGAGCTTTTCTGCAATTGCACGAAAAAATGGCACTATAAAACTATAAAGGCGTCGATAGGCATCGCCTGTTCAGAAGGAGAAACTATTCTTCCGAATCACATTGGGAAAATGTAAAGGAAATAGGAAAATAAATAAAATTTGCGAATCCTGTTATCGGTGAGATATTTTTTTTTGAGCTGTTAAAATTTAATACATGAATCGTAGATTCAGTTTTAAAATTTCAACTAAACAATTTTGTAAAACTTTACCACATGAAAAGAAATCATGATTTAAAATGTATTATATATAGACCGAGTTTGACCGCAATGATTACAATCTCGGATATTTGAGGTGATATTATGCATATTCGAATTAACTGGTTTCATTTTTAAAAAACTCTATAGAATTTTCCTTTCTAAATATATTATGCATAGATTAAAATCATTCTGTTTTAGTGAATAATTAAAGTTTTATATTGGAGGAACTTTGAATATGAGGAAAAGTGGCCTCGGACAAGTTGCAGTAGTCCTGTTTATAGTCTAATTTGTTTAATCGCGATCATTTTGTAATAGCTAGAATGTGTTCTAGTTGCACACAAATTTTATTTAATTATTTGCAAATTTTAAGACATTAGAAGACGTGTAAAATGTCTGTTGAAAAACTGAAATTTATTTCCATTCGGAAGTCCAAATCTCTTGCTCACAATAATGCAATCAATCAATTCCATTTTAAATGAGTCGGATATTGATCATGAATTTCAACGACAAACAGGAGGAATCATCCCAAGACCAGGTAAAAGTTGGAAAATCAAGTGAAGTAAAAAACGAGAAAATAATTAACTGATGTACTGCCATCAATTTCGATTGAAGAACTCTCTGTCCACTTCAGGGTAACGCTCAGAAGTCTGAGGAAACACCTGAATATTCTTGGATATTGAAAATATCTCGATTAATGTGTTTCACATCAATTGACGGACTCGATGATGGACAAATGCACTCAGATTTACCAATCACTGTTGGAAAGGAAGCAAAAACAACTAATTTCTCGATCGTATAATTCTTTGCAATAAGAACTGGGTCTAAGGCAGATATTCTTTTTGACAACCCAACTGACGTTTGTTTGTCATGAGAGCAGAAAAGGTCACCAGATGTACAATGACCCACCGCAAGGTCCAAGTGTCTGCCTGGCAGGATCACCGTAAAATAACCTTCTGTGAGTTTCAACCCAGTTGACTGGCAATCAATTCTGCAATGTATTAGTTTATTTCAGCACAAAATGCTCAACAATATTGTTTCGATATTTCCCTGATATTGACCAGCATTCGGAATATCGAACAACATCGTGGAGATATCGCACAATTTCTTGTGATGATTGGGTTTAGACGATGTTCTTGAAATCTTGCATTTGAAAATGGTGTCGTTTATGAATCGCAAGGGAATTCTGATATCAATAGATTGCACACTGTGAAACCACGAAAATAAGAATACAGGAATTGGGTCGGGGACATCAGGTCCACCCACCAAACTTATTGTCTTCCAACTATTCCTGTGTCTATAGAATTACTTGAGCAAGAAGAGCAAATTGGACAGTTCTCGGAAGCCTGAAATTGAAATAACATGAAAATTTAGCATTCATGCTTTCAAATTTTTTGAAAAAATTAACTTTGTTAAACATTAAAGCAAAATCAGTTGAATAAGGAATAATGCAGATAACGACGAGAATCGTTTCTAGTTTATTTTGTTTGTGTTTCTTTTCTCAAACAATACATTTTTTTGACAAAGATTTCTCGATCTCAAATTCCGTTTCTTTCACCTCATATTCCATTTTTCGTTCATGCTACCATTAGTATCGGCAAAAAACTGACTTCATTCCAAGTTTCCTACAACATGCCTCCTCTTGTCAATTTCATTTACCTTTCAATATCTTTAATCCGAAATTTTCAGAAAAAAATGGCCATTCTTAAAACATAATTGGAAATATGCAACTATGTATTCTCATATTAAAAATGGACAAGAAATTTTTTTTGGTATTCTTCAATATTCACCTGCTTTTGTTTAATACTAGAAATAAAATAGTACGAAAATATTATTTTATCTTTCATGGTCGAATTTAAATGACAATAAATAAATTTATCATATTTCGCGTGTGATTCTCAATTTGTTAGTCCTAAGTGCAATGTATTTTCTTGGAGGAGAAAAGGAAAGAGAAAAAGTTAAAGAAATGATAGATATAATTTCAAATTTAACTACACATTTTATGTTCATCATAAGTGATATAGATCTACTTTTATGTATTTTATATTACTTGCTTGTCTTTCAGTTGCCCTTGGGAAAATATTAAAAATGTCAACATGGAAAAAAATTATTAACTCAAATTATTGCATATTATATTCACAAATTCAGTTGAATATTTGTTGAATTTCAATCAGAAAAATGATTGATATTAGAAGCCCTTGTTTACGCTAGCAATTACTTAAAAATATGAAGGGAAACGAGCTTATGAAGGAAAAAAAAAAACTCCATAGTTATTTATAAACCCAAACTATACTTATTTATCATAGTTTTGTTATTTATTTGGAGAATTTTGTAAATAAGTACTGAAAGGAATTTTTCTGGAATATTAAAATTGAAAATTGGAAAGAATGTTAAGTATCAAAGAAAAACATTTTTAATATGGTTCGAATCTTTAGCCCAAAACAATGTTTGAAGATAATGTTTTAAGCAAGGATCGTCTTTCTTTATATTATTTTTGAAGCTCGTTCTTAATTACATAGCAGTGAAAAGGGTATTTTCATAAAAATGTATTTAAAATTTGTTATAGCACACATGACTCCGAATCCAATTTCTGTACAATGAAAATTATTAAAAGCTGAAAAATATAATTTAAAGTATTTTTCAGAATTAATTAAAATTAGAGACAAAATTGCCCTGATAAATAACGGTTATCTTTGAAAAGACATTTAAAAAAAATGTGAAGTAGTGAAAAAATAATTTTGGTGCAATAATATATTCCAAAGTTATTGAAGGAAGAAATGCCAACTAAATTTTAGCTGAAACTGTATTTGAAATTTTGTCTCTTTCATAGTGAGTATCCATTTCCTAAGATGTAACTCTTTCCCAAATTTGGTAACTCTTGTTGTAACACAATCTGCCTTTTAGAGTATCTTGTACAAATATTAATATTGTATATCTTATGTAGCAATTTACAAATGGAAGGCCATCCTTTATATATCGTCAAGTTAAAAAAAATATCCGTATTGTAAACTACTATAAAAGATTTTGCAATTTTTGTACCGTAATAAATTTGGTAGCAATAATGATTTAGTAACAGATTCTCAGTTTTGAGATCTAGAAAACATTCAAAATCTGATTGCATTAAAGATTCACTGTACATGCAGTGTTCGAAACTGTCAGAAAATATCAGATGTACTCAACTTACTGGGGCTTAAAAGTCTGAAAAAGGGAAAACCGGTTAAGTGTTACCTTTATCATTTCTCCACGTCTCAAAATTACTGGGTCCGTCCATACCAGATTTTTGATTTTCAAAATGAAATTTTAATCTATTCGTAACAAATCATTTGAAACAACAAAAGATATATATCTTGTGTTACTTGTCGTTGTCCTTTGAGTTAACTTACAATATTGCATTCAAAATGCTAGTAATATATGTTTTCACAATTTACTAAATATTATTTTTAGTATCTATTGTAAAATTTTTAATTGTTTCAGGGTGGTACGGCCTATTACTAATTGCATTGGCATGCTTAAATGCCTGGTACAGCTCTTTAATTCTTGGTCGTTCTTGGGTTATTCTGGAAGAAAGATGGGTAGAATACAGGCAAAAATTCAGGTATCCCTATCCGGCAATAGGAGAACGAGCTGTAGGACCGTGGATGAGGTGAGATATTTTTTTTTATCATTATTGTATTAAAATAAGTTTGCTTTTTTTACGCATTGTTTGAAGATTTTCATCTAACCTACAATATAATATTTCAGTATTTTACTCATATTTATATGCCTTCAAGTCAGACTTGTAAAGAGCAAGTTATCATTGTTTATCTTATAGCTTTAAACGAGCAATTCTTGTATATATATATATATATATATATATATATATATATATATATATATATATATATATATATATATATATATATATATATATATATATATATATATATATATATATGTAATGATATTTTAATTCTAATTTCAATTTAATTAATTTCCTAGATTTTATCTTAATTTAGCCCATCGTAATTTCATTCTAAAATATTCTTTTATTTCGTGATCCAATTCCACTTTCGGTTTAATTAATTCATCTGTAAAACTAATGCGCCATCAGTACTACGTCTCAAATGAAAGTGATACTTTTGTCCTTATCAGAGGTAAAAATATGACGCGTGGCCGGAAATCATATATTATATTAGACTAGTGATCATTTGTTTTGCGCTTTTTTCTTACTTCTGCTTTTGTGCCGCCCTGCGTCTGCTTGTAAATAATTATGCTTTCCTGGATGGTGGTAAAAAGATAATAAAACGAAATTAAAAATACAACGTCTCGTCTATGTCTTCAAATCTGCACTCTGCTTAACCAAAATAATGTTACATATATAATTTTATTTATTTCGTGTATTTCGGAAATGGCACTAACTATTTGGATCAAATTTTGTAGTTTAGATAAGGTGTTGCTTTTTAAGTTTATCTATATAGATGTTTTTCTTAAAAAATAAACGTCACACCCACACACACACACATACAAAAAAACATTATTTTTATAGCAAACTATTGGAACATTTTCCTATTTGCTCTCACCATATCATATACGCTATCTCAAACCCGATTTCACCATGGTAAAACTGAGTGTAAGTTCAAAAACATAAGTAATGATAGATAAACTGTAAAATGAATACTGTAACATAGGAGATTATTTGGAATAATAGGTAAAACTAAGTGCTTTCATGATTTTTTTTATTTAAATGACCAGTTCATATGTAGGTATGATTGAAAACTATTGTTCGGAAACCAAACTAAACATAGAATCTTTCAGATATTAAAACAGGTTTGCATCTACCAGATGCGGGGTACTTAAGTCAAAATAAGTTCAAAGGTTTTTCAGACACATTGACATTTATTGACAAATGGACGACATAAACACGGAGACACTTATAAAAATCACACGGCTACGCCGAGATCACAATCCGTACTCAATATATCACACAGCTCGCAGACTGACGTCACAACATCGCCGCCTGGTGGCGGTTACATTTCGCTTCGCTTTACAACAACTATTTATATGTAATCAGTATACGATTAGTATCTAAATATTTTCTCTAAAAAAACACAATTTTCCAAAAATAAATAAATAAAATAAGTAAATAAAAAATGCGAAGCTTAGTTTTCTAGATAATTTTCTAAGTATACACAATGGCGATTAGTATTGTTGGAAATGTAGATAGATGTGTGCGCTCCTTTCATTTGTTAAAAGATTGTTGAACAATATATTATAAACAACGTGTGATTCAGAACTCCTGATTCTTATATTCGTATGTAGACACATATGTTAAGATCATATGTATATTTAACTTTCCTGCAGATCATTGAACAATAATTTTGAACTGTTTGTTTATTTCAAACTCGATAGCACACTTTGTTTATTTCAAACAAACTGCAATATACACTATGTATTTCGAGCGATTTCATTGCATCATTTTGTTTCAATAACAACGCAGCATTTATCTATTATTTATGTTTATAAATTTATGTTGAACAAATAATACTTTTCAAAAGAAATAAATTTCAATTGTTTTGCAATAAACACGCATGGCTGAATCATTGTTGTCACTATTATTTACCTTTAACTCATTATGTCAGCCTTGTATATTACGTATAATAAAATCTACCATGGTTGATGGACATAGTTCATATTAACGGACATTCTTTAATCAAAATTTACCTGTGAAAATTAGAGATTGTTTTAATAACTCTCATTACAAGAAGACAATTTAAAAATTTCTTCTTTCAAACTGCATGCTTTCAGCTACAGTCAAAGATAAAAATCATTTAGTATGCACTGTCTCATTTATGATGCAGAAACTGCAGTTTATTTTGACATCCATTTATTGTCTTTTTTGCGAATCATTTTGGCCCATTAATCTTTCGTTTTTCCTACTTCCTGCATCATTATTTTTAATTCACATCATTTTAATATTCATGCGAAAACACATGAAGAAAGTTTTATATTAAGAGGAGTGAGACGAAGATAAAGAGACAGAATATATGTTGTTTAACTAATATTATTAGTTGGGATCATTAGGAATATTGGAAAATATTGGAAACATTTATTTTTTAGATTTTTTTTTTCTACAGAATGCATGTAAATTAATATCGTGCTGTAAGGTGCAAAATGGAGATACATTTTTGGAAAATATCTATCTGTCTGTGACAAAGATAACTCAAACACACTTTGAGCTAGACGGATGAAATTTGGTATATGGGTTTAACACCATATTTATAGATTTCTTTCAAATTTTGTGCAAAATAAGTTCTCAGGAAATCTGTCTATCCGAATATAAGGTAACACGATAACTACAAAACGAAGTGTGCTAGATGGATAAAATTTAGTATACAGGTTTCTCATCTATATAGTGTAGATATCTATAGAATTTTGAATTAAATCCAACAAGAGGCTCACTGTCTGTCGGTCTACATTTTAAGAAATATGTGAAAACGATAACTGAAACACACAGCGACTTAAATATTTCAAACTTGGTATTAGATTGTGTGACTAGAAGTGCAGTTTTGTGTAAAATTTTTATATCAATTGAATAGGAAAAACGCATGTAAAATACAAATTTGATTTTCAGATACTATTAACCGCATGCCAGGGATGAAACCCACAAAATTTCGTTAAGGATCACACGATGGATTCAGTAAAAATTCTAAATTAACGTCAAAAGCTTATATTTCATAACTATTTTACGCCAGTGTCATGCAAGGCGTTCTCTAACATGACAAATTAATTAGAGAATAAATGAGAAAGCTGTGGGAAGACTACTTCCCCAGGTTTACTTACTTTCTAATTCTAAAGCTTTGAAATTTTTATAGTGTATTTCTTCTGCATTGTATTTGAAGTTTCGTATCTTGTATCCTCGTAGACAATATTTAATTTTAATATTTTCAGAAAATTAACAATCAGGTACTTAATTTAATGTAATTTTGACTCCATATTAGTGCTGCTACTTAATAGTGAATTTGATAAAATATTGATTTCAAGATTTCAATATTCTTTACAATTAAATATTGATTAAAAATTAAAAAGGAGAAGCAATATGTAGTACACTAATGAAAATGCGTTCTTAAAACTTTTCTCATTAAATTTGTTCTTCTGATTGATGCACTATAAATTTCAAAATTATAATGGGATATTTATTGCACATTTGATTTACATGATAATGCAGGTGAGGATATGAACGTGAACATAATAATGGAACGTAGTATGAAACTGAACATTTATTGGCCACATGAACATTTTCCGTCTAAAAATAATATCCCTAGGTCTTGGATTTAGTCATCAATAGATTTATTCAAGAAGAAAACATAAAGAAAAGCTAAAATTAATATTTGTGATGTGGTATCTTTATAAAAGTATAAAACTACAGATAGAAATTTTTTTTGTGAAACTTATCTTTAAGAAACAAACTTGTATAACAATTTTTTAATTCCGTCAGTCCAATTTCCTATCAATCCATTTTTCATGAACGGTGCATATATTTGAAAAAACATGCAAAGTTTTTTTATCTGTTTTTTTTTTATATCATAAACGATACAGTCGGTATTGAAATGGGTTCTTGACATCTACGCTTTGTCTTATTTTAACGATTTTTACCTGTTGTCTTCGATGACTTTGAAACTGTATTTGTTTGTTTTAAGGTTCTTAAAAATGCAATAAAGATCGTATTATGAATCAATAAAAAAATTTTCTTTGCTCATCATAACATAAACATGCCTTCTATTGCCATAATATCTGTAAGCTGTGTTTTACTGCAGTGCGCGTTTCGTAATCGTGAAATTGCTGCACCGATGTATTCCCTGAACTTATATAACTTTCAGAAATAAACATCAGCTATGTATTTGTAATGTATAAATAATGAAAACTTCCATTCCAAAGTCCAATTCCTTGGCACATAAGTATTTTGTTGTTTATAGTATAGTGAAGTAAACTGAGGTTGTATTCATTTTGAACACCTTATTCTCAACTGACTGAGTAAAAATTTTGAAGCCTAAATAATATTTTAAAAACAAGCTCATGTACCAAATTTTATTCCTCTAAATTATTGTGTTTTTGAGTTATCGAGTTATAGATGCACACAAAATGTATAGACAAGTAGATGGTCAACCGATTGAAGAATTTGGTTCAAAATTTGATATAGATTAAAATTCTAAACTTTTTCCAAGTTTCATTGATCTAGCTCAATAAGTTTTGTAATTATCATTGCGCTTATATTCAAACAGAAAGAAAAACAAGTTCCCTATGTATGACATTTATTCAAAATTTGATAATGTCTTCAAATTTAATGTAAGGATCATATACTAAATCTCATCTCTCAAGCTCAAAATGTCCTTGAATTATAGTTTTCACAAATAAATATGCATAATTCTAAAAAAATGCTCATATTCAGAGAAATCTGAAATGTAAAGATTCGTTAAAATATTAAGGTCAAATTTTTGATGATTACAGTACGCCCTCTTAGTATAACTTTGTATACAAAAAAGTAAAAATTAAATAAATAAACCAGTTGGGGTGCTTTCTTCAAAATTTTCTCGCATACTCTCTAATAAAGGTGTTACTCACAGAGAACGCCTTACATGGCACTGGTTACTATAGTTACAAAATATTTACCTTTGATAAGTATTTTACATTTTTACTGAATTTGTCGTGTAATCCTTGGCGTGTTATTTCGCGATTAACCCCTTGTATAATAGATCCGTAAATAGATCAGAAAATCGCATTAGTGTTTTAGGCGCGTGTTTACCGGGATAATCTGGTTGGTACGGCGTTGAAATCCATCCCTTAGGTTGTGAGCTCGAACGCCGCCGGTCGAAGGCTCTCTATGTACAGGGTGGCTTGTGTACCTATAAATTTGTCTCAGCCACAAAGTTCTCTCATTCGAGACAATACCACTTGGAGTACTGGATCAGAGGTGATCGTTCTCTGATTCAGATCTAAATTACGATCTGTGGATGAGTGAATGAAATGTATGAATGAAGTCCGCCCCGTGAAAAGGCAGTGATGCATGAATAGCCAAGACGTACTCTTGGCTCTAGATGGCGCTACTGAAACAAGAGACGCTTAAAATCGCTGATTTCGTCAGTGGGCTTGTCTATGATAATTGTCATAAACAACAACAGACGGATGTTTCCCAACCGACTGAAACAAAAATTTGACACAAGACCACGTAGTCACAAAATCCTGTACCAAATATGATATATTTAAGGCATTCCATCTTTGAGTTCTCACGTTTATGCGTTTCTGAAAGTGCAGACCATCAGGTGGTCAATCCCTTGTTGAATTTGGCTTAAAATTTGATAGGTCTACACTATGGAAGTTAAATCTGTGTATCGAATTTTATCTTACTTGCTCTTTTCTATTTGTAGTTATCGTGTTAAAATTATATTTGAACAGACGGACTGACAGATTTTCTCTGAGCGGATTTAGCACAAAATTTGATAGAAATCTACATATTTTATATTTAGATCGTATGCCAAATTTTACCCGTCTAGATCAAAGCGTTTTGGGTTTATTTTTGTCAATGGCAGGCATACGGATGGACAGACATTTTCCAAAAATTAGTTTTTCGAACTCGGGTAGATTCATCAAAATCTCGAGTTAGAGTATTTTGACGATTACTATATTTTCTCTGTGCTACGTATACGAGAAAATAAAAAACATTATGACTAAATAATTTGATCCAAAATTTTAATTCTTCAATTCACATCTCTGATTCAATGTAATTTTAAAACCCCAAATATTCATTTTTATATATTAATATTTTAATATTTAATAATATTTTATATTTAATAAATATTAATTTTTTTTTATAAATGAGATCTCCCTCTTTACATTTTTACGTATTTCAATCTAAAACATATTTTGAAAAATGATCGAATCTATATTTGATACTTCCTGATGTTTCCGAAGGTATTAATAAAAACCTTTCTTATTATGCATCTTAAGTTATGTTTTCTACAGATGGTTTGACCTAATTAATTTATGATGATTAAGTGGCAACGCACAGGACAGAAAAAAAATTAACAGATGTAGATGTTCGGCATAATTTCATAATGTAGTCAAGGAATTAAATATTGCTTAGGAAAAGTATTTATTCTTATTGATATAACTGAAAACTTAATACTGATTTAGGATTTGAGTATAACAATCACGTGCCCAATATAATAAGCTTATTTTGCTGGTTTTTCTTTTTCTTTTTTTTTAATTATCATGTTTACATACGTATAGACAGACATACAAAGTCGGAGATGTTCTGAATAAACAAAATTTACTTTGACGATAGTAAAACTTTATCTGTACATTATTTTGTATACTAGAATGTAGAAATCCAAACTTTTCAGAAGAAAAACTACATTATACAAATCAGTTTTAAACTTAAAAAAAAAACTAACCTTGCCTTAGCTACGCATTTCTTTAATAAATGTTCTATGTGATTATTACTCTGACCTAGATTAAAACACAGCTGATATCACAATGTAAAGCGACTTCGCATTAACTTAAAATCTAGAGTAAATGATAGTATCGATCAAGTTTTTTTTTTTTTTTTGTATTATTAACCTGCCCTTTCTAAAACAGAAAATGTCTAATAACCCAAATAAAAGTCCAACATCTGGGGATTTTACACACTTTAATGCTAGATTAGATTAAATTTATTTAAAAGCAGACACCTTTTCTTTTATATAGGGCAGAGAAAAGCAGCATTTCTTGACACCGCATGATTCACTCAATGTAGGTCACACAGCAAATTTTAAATTAATTTATTGATAATAGCCTGTTTTGAAGTTATATTACATCATCAGGGCAAATTCTACATTTCAATATTTTCCTTTGTAGCTTTTAAATTCTTTACAGAATTTATTCGTATCATTTAACATTGTATCTGTTTTATTGTTTTAGCACAGTGTAAAATACACTTCAATTGAGTTTCTGAGTTAAAATAAAAGGTAATAAAATTTTTCACAGAAAAGGTTTTATGATCATGCAAAGTAATTACTATAAATGTATAATTTTATTAATTTGTGTTAAACGCCTGTTTCCTCTGTTTTTCTATTTTTATACCATTTTTGCAAATGTAAAATTTACACTATCATTACTACCTTTTATTGAATTGGATCAATCCATGTTCATGTGATATACATAAAATGTACCTAGCCAATTTTATTTTGGAATCCCTTATGCATCTTGCGGAGAAAACCAGTGGTGTCTGCTGTGGTCTTTTCAAAGTTCCTTGTATACTCTCAGGTAAAAGTGATATAACTTTCCACCGCTTATAAAATTGTGAATCTTGGGCAAGGCCGTAAATCTTACGAGTGCTCAGATTTTTATTTTCAGTGTCACACATCAGAGTTGTAAGCTTTATATTATATTAAAGGCAATCAATATCTGTATATTAATTCCAAGGTATTGTCGAACGTAACGCAATATTGATTTTCAATTAATCTAAGGCCAAGATTAGTTCTTAAAAATGATCGGATTGTGGTATTAGCATATTAGTAGAAATTATTAGCTTATTATTATTATTAGCATTTAGTAGAAATTTTAATGAAAGCTATTAGCTTATTATTATTATTATAAGCATTTAGTAGAAATTTTAGTGGAAATTATTAGCTTATTATTATTATTATTAGCATTTAGTAGAAATTTTAGTGGATGCTATGCACCACTAAATGAACATGTTAAGCACAAGTGGATAATTTAAAAAATATGAATGTTTCATTTATTTAGAATTGAGAGTGTTCAGATTTCTTAGATTTAATTTCTTGGATTCGAAGCATTTTATCTTTATTTAATGTCTTAAATAAATTTTTTCCGAAAGCTATATGAATTCTATTGAACTTTATTTTTAATTTCTAGGTACTTTGTGACAGTGTCATTACATATTACGCTGATGGGAATAGGGGTGGTCTACATTTTGCTGTCGGCACAAATAGTCCAATCAATGACACAGAAATTATTTACCTTGGATTACTGCTACTGGATTATAATACTGGCAGCAATTCTTTGTCCGCTTTCTTGGTTTGGAAGAATCGAAGAGTTCTGGTAAGCTTTTCTATTTTGTAATTTCTATCATATTCTTTATAAATCTATCTTGCGTCCAAAATTTTTTCAGTGTCTCTCATTCACTGAAAAGTATTGAGTATTCGAGTCTTTCTCTCTAAGATCGAGATTGATTGTAAAAAAAGACGAAGTTATTTAAAAAATACTATGAAACCGGCGAGAAAACTTTTAGAACTATCCATAAAGTTTAATTAAAATAAATTACTTGAGGTAAAAGATTCGGAGTAAATCATAACAATATTGCATTTAAAAGAATATATTGATACCAGAAGAAGTGTCTGTCTAGATGGGCTGTCAACATGTTAACAGTGTCTCAAATCTAATTATCACAGATTAATTAACAAAATTCGTAATAGAAAATATCATGCACATTGGAAATATATATATATATATATATATATATATATATATATATATTATTTGCAATCCTACAGTCACACTGTAAATGTGAGTATATAATATCATTAGAAGTTTTTTTATCAGAACGCAATGAGATCTTCATCCATATTGTTCACTAAAACTCGAATCAAAACAATTTACTAAAATCGATTGAAACAAATAATGACTAGTAACAGAAAAAATGCGTTGCAGAAAATAATAATAAAAAAAAATTGCTGAAAGAAATTAGCAATAACTTTACATGTATTCCGTAAATTGAAAATATAATGAATCAATGTAAATATAAAATAACAAAAATAGCAGACCTCAACTAATTGACTTTTGCTATATATTCATGCTTAGGTTTATCCGCACACCGATTAATCAATCAATTTAAACACACATAAAAAAAAACCCTGTCTCAATCGCTAGACATAATAATGACGAAAGCCAAAGTGACAAGGATATTTTTAATTTCGTCCAGCGTTGACAGATGACGTTGGATGATTATATATATTGATGATTACCACTTTGAAAATTCGTCCATTGTCTTTTCAGTCAACTTTTAACAATAAAGCAAAAGTGCTCTATTATTCAACTTTTAACCATAGTATCATAACCAGAGATGAATCTCTATTTATATTAATTGTTAAACGATGAAAACCAGCTGGAGTGTTCTCTTCTTGATTTTTGGTATATTTATAGTCAAGTTGAAATATCATGTAAATTATCAAAATATGAAGATGATATATAGCAGTAATTTTCTTGGTTTAAGTAGTTAAGTTAATTATTCAAATTAAGCTCCAATTTTGTACCTACTTGAAATGGAAAGCTATTAATCTTGAAGGCAGAAATTTGAACTGAAAAGTCGTAGCTATTAAAAGGACCCGTAAAGTGAGCTGTAAAGTTGATGATAGCTTAATTAGGCCAGGAGTAAATATAAAAAAAGGCAAATTTGGGAAAACATGTATGCTCTTTTTTATCTGAGCAAAATTTGTGGAATTACGCTTAAATACATGTTATATAGAAGAGATAAAACATACAGACCGACACTGTCCGTTTTAGTACCCTGAAAGACCACTTTTCGACGATTCTATCTCGCAAAGAGGTGAGACGCGAAAGGATGAGCGCATTTCCGTCATTCTTTGATCTTGATTTCCACCTTATTAGATACTTTTTCATTCAATTTTTTTTCTACGTATATGTGAGTATCGCGTCGTTTTCTGAGTGTGTTATTTTATTTTAATTTAGTCCGCGAATAATCTGAATTTACTTTATTGTTAAATGTAAACATCTCTTCCTTGCATCTTTCCTCGCACTCCTATTTTGACGAATTAAAACCCATCCTAACGCATGCGCAAAAGCGCGAAGGGTATTAGAATCCGTTGGCAAACAATATTTGCATTATTTTTTTAGAGAATTCGTTAAAAAAACCCAAGATCATCGATAAATATTTGTCTATCAGTTAGAATTCACTGGCTGAAAAATAATCCTATTTTGAAAAGATTAATCTTAGATTTCTAATGGCATGAAAATAATCGATTAAAAAAGGTACTTTGAAAATTAAATTTGAAAAAGGAGAAAAAAAAAATCTTACGGCGGCTGATTCTATAAAAATATATTAGTGTACGTATAACCGCCATCGGAAAATGCTCTCAGGATTAGTAATTAAAACAAAATACGAACAAATTCGATTTCACCACTTTTTTTCTAAAAATTAACCATTATGATACATTCCAAAATCGAAGGATAACGCTTTTAGAATAGAATTTTTTTTTTTTTATCCACGAAATTCTGGTTAATAGAAAAGTACTAATAAACATTTATAGACGATGCTGGTTTTCTTTCCAACAAAATTTAATTTTTCAAGAAGTAATGTAGATATCATCCTGAAATTTTCATCAATTATTCTCTTCCGAGCATCATATATTTAAGTATAAAATGTAGAAAATAGTCTTTTTTGTATATCATGTAAAAGAAATAAAAGATATTTTCCAAATTGCATATTTTAAAAACTAGAAATCGAAGTTTTTTTTTATTTAAGCGCTAAAATGCAGATATTTTAACTTCTATCCCTTTCCCTTCTTTATCTAGTTGTACATCCAGAACAAACTTACGCATTGATGTACAATAGTTATAAAATATTTACCTTTGACGTGCATTTAGCATTTTTACTGAATCTGTCGTGTGATTGATCCTTGGCGACTTTTTTGGAGATTAATCCAAGGCATGCGGTTAAAAGTATCCGAAAATCGAATTTAGATTTTAGACACATTTTTCCCATACCAAATTTGATGTATTTAAGTCATTACGTGTTTGAGTTATTGCGTTTACATGAATCTGAAAGTACAGACCGACAGACGCTCAACCGCTTGATGGATTTCACTCAAAAATTGATAGATGTCTACATTATAGATGTTAAATCAGTGTACAGTAGACTCCCGATTATCCGCGGTGCGGATTATCCGCGCCTGCCGCACAAAGTTTTTTTTTTTTTTGACCGATTTTTTCAAAAAGATGCAGTTTTACAGTTATGCTTTTGTAATTACATAATACATTACAGTATTAAAACAGTACATATGTATTAATTTTTCTGTGTATCCTTGACGCCTCTCGTAAATACAAAGCACTTATCTGTTTTCATTAACAAAATGCATTTTAGGTATAGTTTTGAGTGATATACTAAAATATTAGCGTTAGTTAAACAGTTCCTGCTGTTTATTTTACGTTTTATTGTACATAAAACGATTTTTCAAAGTTGGAATGACTGTTTTCTCTTTTGCTATACCCGTTTTTAGCTTTTTTCGGATTATCCGCGATTTTTGTTATCCGCGGCGGCCGCGCCACCCAATTCCGCGGATAATCGGGAGTGTACTGTACCAAATTTTATCTATGTAGCTCTCTTCGTTTTGTAGTTATCGTGTTATACCTCTTCTGAACTATAAAAGTTTGAACTATAAACACTATAAAATTTCAACCATAAACATTATCAATTTTTTTTTTCTAAATCGAAATCAAAAAATATTTACAACGATTTAAATGATGGCGTAATCGTCTGCAATTTTTATGATATGTGTTTAAATATTTAGACAGTTTTTTGTACTTTAGATTTTTATAAATGCACCGAAACTCTTAAATTCGCTCTCTTAGAATAAGAAAATGAAAGCAAAAATTTTCTTATCAATTGTAGGAATGCCCCTGTTTCAATACATGCGTCTTCTGAGTTATGCAGTTGACAGTAAATATTGGCGCAGATAAAAAGAAATAAAAAAGCCATAAAGATACAGGAAATAAAAAAAAATCAAATCCAGCGATTACGACACTAGACGCTGATAAAATCATTTATAAGTCGAAAGTACATTGCGTTTTCTTTGTTTATGAAAATGTAACTGGAAGGATGAATTTATTTTGTAATTTTTTTAGCTTTTTTTTCAACTTGATAATGTTTATAAGTTGCCAAAATATCTGTGAATTGCAATATGCGTAATGAAAAGGGAAAAAAAAAAAAAGCGCTGAAAGCTTTTTGAAAGGCTTTGAACGCGAGGCCTTACTATCGTGTCACCGCGGCTTTCAGAAAACAAGGAAGTGTATAACACAAAGAACATAATTTTATAAAATTCCTAAAATAGTTAGAATTGCATGAATATTAGAATTTGAAAATTAAAATTAATTTGTTGAGAAAGCCTTTAAAATTACATTCTTACTTTAATTGAATGTTAATAAATGGTCGCCAAAAGCGGCTAGTAATAAAGGAAAATATATATGTATAAACTAGACGCATTACAAAGTATACTAAATTTAGCACAAATATATTTGGGGGAAAGAAAATGCGTTTGAGCATTTTTTTAAAATTAAATTTTGGTTAAAAATAACTTTAAGTAAAATTTTTCTTTCCTTTTTACCAATTATTTCCGAAATTATTAATTCACAAGATAATTTTTGAGCTATTCTAAAATTCAAAGAATTACTTTCTTAATAATAATTATTAATCTTATAATAATTATTAATCTTATAATAATTATTTATTTTTCTTACAATTTTTAAAAAAGTATTTTCTGTATTACCTTTAACGATATATATTTCATTGTTGCAATGAAATTAAAACCATTCTTATTGTTTTATCGTATATTTAATCGCGTTATTTTTCTTCTAATATTGAAAGGTAAAGACATTTTCTGTTATTATCTGTGTAGTTTATCTGAGGCAGAAAAAAGTGAAGTGTTACAATACTGTAAAAGTCTATGTGCAATTAGAAAATAGGTAACTAATGTTAGATGCAATTAGGTAAAATATTTAATTAATTAGAAAACAGATTGGCACTACGATGGACATCTTTTAGGGCATCAATCACTACATTAGAATAGTTCATTTGCGCATAAAATAGAACAAATGTAAAACTATTAAAATAACACGGCTTGAATGCCTATAATTATTGACACTAAAAGTACTTTTATTTGAAGAAATCATGATCACCAAAATGTAAAAATAACACGGCTTGAATGCCTATTATTATTGACTCTAAAGTATTTTTTTTTTTTTTTTTTGAAGAAAACATGATCACCAAAATATAAAGCTATTAAAATAACACGGCTTGAATGCCTATTATTATTGACACTAAAAGTACTTTTTTTTATGAAGAAAACATGATCACCAAAATAATGTGTAAGAGTTTTTTTTTTTTTTTAATTTAACACAACCAATATTTTTGACAAACCAGATGGTCACGAAAGGCGGCTGATTACAGTGAATTTTATTTTGCAAATTATTTTTCATTATAAGTAAGTTTAATATTCCTTTTAATTGAATTTCTATTATAGGAGGCAGTGTTGTAATAATTTTCATGGCAATGAAAACGCCGTATTTACATGAACAATCAAGTCAAAGCTTTACTAATACAACTATTCCACTTGCATGCCTGTTTATATGGCTGCACTTAAAGGCATCACTTTGATTTTAGTTTTCAGTGTAGCACGAAACAAAGTTCTATTTAGCATCTAGACGAAAAACTATTCACATAAATAAACAGAGTAAAAAATCCTTCTCAAAGTGTTAGGAAACAAAATGAGAAATATAAAATTTTTTTCAGATAGTAAATACCATACTTAAAAAAGGAATCAAAAGCAGATTTGAAAACAGAACGTTTATAAGAATTTTCCAGTTTATTACTTAAAGCAATAAATAACTTTTGGTTGATATTTCGATTTAATCTTTGTTTTTATAATCGATATCGAATTTGTGTTTAATATCGATCCACGAAGAAATAAATATCAAGCGTTTTAATAATTCAAATATTTATTAAATTTTACTAATAGTTATTAAATTTTAGAGGCAATTCTTTGCGATAATTATTTGAATTAAAATGCAATTCCCATTATTTGAAACATTCATTGCAGTTAATTTATCAATTTCAATATAGAAGAAAATTTTGAGATATATATATTTTTTTTTACTTTATCGTATACGTAGTGTATTAATCGCCAAAAAATTCGAACTTTAGATTTTAACGAATCTCCTCATTTTAGACCTCCCTGGATTTGAAAAACACATTTTTAGAAAATATCTGTCTGTTTGTCTGTGACAAAGATAACTACAAAACGACTTGAGCTAAACAGTCGAAATTTGGTATACGGTATTTACATCAAATTTGCAGACTTCTATCAAAGTTAGAGTAAAATCTGATTCAGAGAAAGTCCATCTGTCCGTCTGTTCGAATATAAGTTAACGCGATAATTACAAAACGAAGAGAGCTAGATAGATAGAATTCGATATATAGATTTAACATCTATATTGTAGAGACTTGCCAAATGTTGAGCCAAATCCAACAACTGGTTGACTGTCTGTCGGTCTAAACTTTCAGAAATAAATAAACGTGGTAATTCAAAAACTCTGAGACTTAAATATATATCAAATTTGGTATGAGAATTTATGCCTACAAGTAAAGTTTTGTGTCCAGTTTTTTTTTTTTTCTTTGTTTTTTTTTAATCATTGAGAAGAATGTATCTAAAACACAATTCGATTTTTGGGTACTATTAATGTATGTCAGGTTTTAATCGCCAAATAACTCGCCAAGGAGGACACGATAGATTCAGTAAAAATGCTAAATTCACGCTAAAATTTAATATTTCCTAACTAGTATACATCAATACCATGTAAAACTTTATCTGGCATGACAAGTTTATTAGAGAGTATGCGAGAAAGTTTGGGGGAGACCTCTTTAGTTAGTTCTGGAGTAAGTGTGAACTTTTGGTTTTAAAACATGATGGTTAATCAAATTTTTTGTGAAATTTGTAATAATTTTTTTTTTATGATAATATGTATCTTCTTTTAGGTTTGCTGCCATAGGCGCACTAGTAACCGCTGGCCTAGCCTGTTTTTCCATCTTCATCAGCTTGATTTTGCAGGCTCCTGACATGAACAAAGTAGACTATGGAGGTGCCAATTTTAATTCAGCATCACTAGCATTTGGAACAATTTTGTTTGCGTACAGTGGAGTCTACATGTTCCCTACGATACAGAACGATATGGAAAACAAACAGCAATTCAAAAAGGCTACAATCTTAAGTTTTATAGGTGAGAATATTTTGAAGATGTCTTTGAATTCTAGTGTCATGCGAGAAATTTTGTTTGTTTCATATTAAACCAGCGATGTTAGGCTACCAATTGTTCGCCACCAATTTAGTCATGTCAACCAATTTTAATAATATAAACAGAACAAACAAAATTTTATTATTATGTGAGAACATGATATTGTTTTGGTTTAAGGTTTTTGAAGCACAAAATGCACGGCAGAAAATTGGCGATTTATCGCTTTTGAGGCATCAATTTTTCGCCTTCAGGGAAAGAAATGATATTAAAAAAATTGATAAAGAAATGATAAAAGATTTATCGTCAACAAAAAGTTACAACTTTTGTTGACAACCGCCATATATCAATTTCTCTTATCTAAACGTATGTCCATGTGCTCCTTTTCTAGAAGTCGATGATTGCGCAATACAATAATCATGTAATCATTTGATCATTCCAAAGCACACACACAAAAAAAAAAAAAAAAAAAAAATTAAATATTGACGCATGCGTAATCTTGTAGTCACGTGATTGTTTCAAACCGGTTTAAATTGGTTAATGACAAATTAATTACAACAAACAATGACTTAAAAAATAATAATGTTTTTTGTGACGTATGACACTACAAATCCGCTGACAGTTATCTGTGAGGGATTTAAGCCGAGTGAGCGTCTCTTGTTTCTTCAGTAGCGCCAACTAGGGCCAAGAGTATAACTTAGCTACTTCATGCGTCACATTCGCTTGCACAACCTCTTTTTACAGGGGGGAGGCACATTCACTACACCTCACAGATAGAACACAAAAGAAGACGAACAACCATGCCTACGTAATTTTTCAGCAATACAGCTATTGACTTAAACACTGGAAATATTAACGTTTAATGTTATTTATAGTATTTCTGAATCTAGTATATGCTTATCCCTAATATATAGAAAGTATACACCTTTTCTGTTTTTAAAAATGTTAAAGGTTACATCTTAAACGTGTTTAGAAATTAAATATTGGGCCATGATTAGAAAGACCATCCTGTTAATAAGATGTTTTGCAGTAATATATTATTAACCACATCACTGCAACTTGTTAATAGAGATCAGAGACAGATTTTGATAAATTTTGCACAGCCCATTAATGATGCAATTGCAAAATTCATGACAGCAATCATATCATTACCCGTTCATGTTCCGTGATGGAAGAGCAAATATTCAGCCTAGTGGCGTACTACAAATGATCAAATAACGGAACATCAAGAAATTGGATTAGCTAAGTAAATCGAATATGAATATAATGAATGAATAATTCACATTTTTTGTGATGCATTCAAGATGGACTGAGCATTTGGCAGGGTAATATATAGCATTCGAAACTGCAATATTTTAGAAGCATGGCAGTGAGTTATAAAAGTTTCCAAAATGAGATCTGAAAATAAATGATTATCAGCATTAAAGCCGCTTAAGATTTTACGTTGAAGAGATCACGGATCTTCAAGATCTGTCAAACATATTCCAATCGTTATAATTTGCCTCTTCATATGCCTACCTATATTCCATCAATCAATTGTCGTGAAGATATCTGTTTCAATACTGGAGGAATGAAACATTATTTTGAAGCAAAACATCTTTTGCTGTGAACCCTAATCAGATAGAATTATGTGCAGCGATTAATAAACTTTGTTGCTTGTATCTGCGCTCTGAAAGTCGATGATTGCGCAATACAATAATCATGTAATCATTTGATCATTCCAAAGCACACACACAAAAAAAAAAAAAAAAAAAAAATTAAATATTGACGCATGCGTAATCTTGTAGTCACGTGATTGTTTCAAACCGGTTTAAATTGGTTAATGACAAATTAATTACAACAAACAATGACTTAAAAAATAATAATGTTTTTTGTGACGTATGACACTACAAATCCGCTGACAGTTATCTGTGAGGGATTTAAGCCGAGTGAGCGTCTCTTGTTTCTTCAGTAGCGCCAACTAGGGCCAAGAGTATAACTTAGCTACTTCATGCGTCACATTCGCTTGCACAACCTCTTTTTACAGGGGGGAGGCACATTCACTACACCTCACAGATAGAACACAAAAGAAGACGAACAACCATGCCTACGTAATTTTTCAGCAATACAGCTATTGACTTAAACACTGGAAATATTAACGTTTAATGTTATTTATAGTATTTCTGAATCTAGTATATGCTTATCCCTAATATATAGAAAGTATACACCTTTTCTGTTTTTAAAAATGTTAAAGGTTACATCTTAAACGTGTTTAGAAATTAAATATTGGGCCATGATTAGAAAGACCATCCTGTTAATAAGATGTTTTGCAGTAATATATTATTAACCACATCACTGCAACTTGTTAATAGAGATCAGAGACAGATTTTGATAAATTTTGCACAGCCCATTAATGATGCAATTGCAAAATTCATGACAGCAATCATATCATTACCCGTTCATGTTCCGTGATGGAAGAGCAAATATTCAGCCTAGTGGCGTACTACAAATGATCAAATAACGGAACATCAAGAAATTGGATTAGCTAAGTAAATCGAATATGAATATAATGAATGAATAATTCACATTTTTTGTGATGCATTCAAGATGGACTGAGCATTTGGCAGGGTAATATATAGCATTCGAAACTGCAATATTTTAGAAGCATGGCAGTGAGTTATAAAAGTTTCCAAAATGAGATCTGAAAATAAATGATTATCAGCATTAAAGCCGCTTAAGATTTTACGTTGAAGAGATCACGGATCTTCAAGATCTGTCAAACATATTCCAATCGTTATAATTTGCCTCTTCATATGCCTACCTATATTCCATCAATCAATTGTCGTGAAGATATCTGTTTCAATACTGGAGGAATGAAACATTATTTTGAAGCAAAACATCTTTTGCTGTGAACCCTAATCAGATAGAATTATGTGCAGCGATTAATAAACTTTGTTGCTTGTTATCTGCGCTCCGAAAGCCCTAAGAACACCATTTCAAATTTCAGCAAAACGTCTTTTGCTGTGAACCCTGATCAGATAGAATTATGTGCAGCGATTAATAAACTTTGTTACTTGTATCTGCGCTCTGGAAGCCCTAAGAACACCATTTCAAATTTCAGCAAAACGTCTTTTGCTGTGAACCCTGATCAGATAGAATTATGTGCAGCGATTAATAAACTTTGTTGCTTGTATCTGCGCTCTGAAAGCCCTAAGAACACCATTTCAAATTTCAGCAAAACGTCTTTTGCTGTGAACCCTGATCAGATAGAATTATGTGCAGCGATTAATAAACTTTGTTGCTTGTATCTGCGCTCCGAAAGCCCTAAGAACACCATTTCAAATTTCAGCAAAACGTCTTTTGCTGTGAACCCTGATCAGATAGAATTATGTGCAGCGATTAATAAACTTTGTTATTTGTATCTGCGCTCTGAAAGCCCTAAGAACACCATTTCAAATTTCAGCAAAACGTCTTTTGCTGTGAACCCTGATCAGATAGAATTATGTGCAGCGATTAATAAACTTTGTTGCTTGTATCTGCGCTCCGAAAGCCCTAAGAACACCATTTCAAATTTCAGCAAAACGTCTTTTGCTGTGAACCCTGATCAGATAGAATTATGTGCAGCGATTAATAAACTTTGTTACTTGTATCTGCGCTCTGAAAGCCCTAAGAACACCATTTCAAATTTCAGCAAAACGTCTTTTGCTGTGAACCCTGATCAGATAGAATTATGTGCAGCGATTAATAAACTTTGTTACTTGTATCTGCGCTCTGAAAGCCCTAAGAACACCATTTCAAATTTCAGCAAAACGTCTTTTGCTGTGAACCCTGATCAGATAGAATTATGTGCAGCGATTAATAAACTTTGTTGCTTGTATCTGCGCTCTGAAAGCCCTAAGAACACCATTTCAAATTTCAGCAAAACGTCTTTTGCTGTGAACCCTGATCAGATAGAATTATGTGCAGCGATTAATAAACTTTGTTGCTTGTATCTGCGCTCTGAAAGCCCTAAGAACACCATTTCAAATTTCAGCAAAACGTCTTTTGCTGTGAACCCTGATCAGATAGAATTATGTGCAGCGATTAATAAACTTTGTTACTTGTATCTGCGCTCTGAAAGCCCTAAGAACACCATTTCAAATTTCAGCAAAACGTCTTTTGCTGTGAACCCTGATCAGATAGAATTATGTGCAGCGATTAATAAACTTTGTTGCTTGTATCTGCGCTGCGAAAGCCCTAAGAACACCATTTCAAATTTCAGCAAAACGTCTTTTGCTGTGAACCCTGATCAGATAGAATTATGTGCAGCGATTAATAAACTTTGTTACTTGTATCTGCGCTCTGGAAGCCCTAAGAACACCATTTCAAATTTCAGCAAAACGTCTTTTGCTGTGAACCCTGATCAGATAGAATTATGTGCAGCGATTAATAAACTTTGTTACTTGTATCTGCGCTCTGAAAGCCCTAAGAACACCATTTCAAATTTCAGCAAAACGTCTTTTGCTGTGAACCCTGATCAGATAGAATTATGTGCAGCGATTAGTAAACTTTGTTGCTTGTATCTGCGCTCCGAAAGCCCTAAGAACACCATTTCAAATTTCAGCAAAACGTCTTTTGCTGTGAACCCTGATCAGATAGAATTATGTGCAGCGATTAATAAACTTTGTTACTTGTATCTGCGCTCTGAAAGCCCTAAGAACACCATTTCAAATTTCAGCAAAACGTCTTTTGCTGTGAACCCTGATCAGATAGAATTATGTGCAGCGATTAATAAACTTTGTTACTTGTATCTGCGCTCTGGAAGCCCTAAGAACACCATTTCAAATTTCAGCAAAACGTCTTTTGCTGTGAACCCTGATCAGATAGAATTATGTGCAGCGATTAATAAACTTTGTTACTTGTATCTGCGCTCTGGAAGCCCTAAGAACACCATTTCAAATTTCAGCAAAACGTCTTTTGCTGTGAACCCTGATCAGATAGAATTATGTGCAGCGATTAATAAACTTTGTTGCTTGTATCTGCGCTCTGAAAGCCCTAAGAACACCATTTCAAATTTCAGCAAAACGTCTTTTGCTGTGAACCCTGATCAGATAGAATTATGTGCAGCGATTAATAAACTTTGTTGCTTGTATCTGCGCTCTGAAAGCCCTAAGAACACCATTTCAAATTTCAGCAAAACGTCTTTTGCTGTGAACCCTGATCAGATAGAATTATGTGCAGCGATTAATAAACTTTGTTGCTTGTATCTGCGCTCCGAAAGCCCTAAGAACACCATTTCAAATTTCAGCAAAACGTCTTTTGCTGTGAACCCTGATCAGATAGAATTATGTGCAGCGATTAATAAACTTTGTTGCTTGTATCTGCGCTCTGAAAGCCCTAAGAACACCATTTCAAATTTCAGCAAAACGTCTTTTGCTGTGAACCCTGATCAGATAGAATTATGTGCAGCGATTAATAAACTTTGTTACTTGTATCTGCGCTCCGAAAGCCCTAAGAACACCATTTCAAATTTCAGCAAAACGTCTTTTGCTGTGAACCCTGATCAGATAGAATTATGTGCAGCGATTAATAAACTTTGTTACTTGTATCTGCGCTCTGAAAGCCCTAAGAACACCATTTCAAATTTCAGCAAAACGTCTTTTGCTGTGAACCCTGATCAGATAGAATTATGTGCAGCGATTAATAAACTTTGTTACTTGTATCTGCGCTCCGAAAGCCCTAAGAACACCATTTCAAATTTCAGCAAAACGTCTTTTGCTGTGAACCCTGATCAGATAGAATTATGTGCAGCGATTAATAAACTTTGTTGCTTGTATCTGCGCTCTGAAAGCCCTAAGAACACCATTTCAAATTTCAGCAAAACGTCTTTTGCTGTGAACCCTGATCAGATAGAATTATGTGCAGCGATTAATAAACTTTGTTACTTGTATCTGCGCTCCGAAAGCCCTAAGAACACCATTTCAAATTTCGTTCAGGTGCATTACCATGAAATATGACCAATAGATATGGTATAAAAATGGATTTCCTATTTAATGCAGCGCGTGTAGCAATCAACGCTAACTTAAAATTTTCAATGAATTCACTCGTTTATTGGTTCAAAACACAATGCAGAGATATTATTATATTGTTTTCGATTATGAAATTTAAAAAGAGGATGTAAACTTACGTTATAATCGTGGTGATATCGAAACAGATGACTCACGATGACGATACACGATGTCTTAGATAAATATGCCAAGTTATCAGAATGACTCACAAATATTTGAAATTACATAGTTTGAAAGAGGCATTTTCAGCGTAATATACCTGACTAGGCATTTGATTTTTCATGATATGAATGTTTATTTTTCAGCCGGTGTATATCTTCAATAGTTATAAGAATCAGATACTTAATCCTCTAAATTTCTATGAATTTTAACCGAAATAATGTTATTTATTTATACAGACGAATTTTTCCATAACTTCAAAAGGAATTCTTAAAAATATAATTCTGTTTCAGGAAGTTGAATTTTTTTCAAAGCCACTCTGTTTTGTGACTTTAATGATAAGAATAATTTTGATTGTTTCTTCGGGACTCAAGTATTTTTAGGATTTTCATAAAAAGCTATTGATATTCCATAAATCAGTTGATGACTCCATGAAATCTGATGGTATACATGAATGTTTTCTGAAACTTATACAAGATGTCAACACATTTTTTACGATAAGAAAATGGACTCGCAGGAGAATATTATTTTGTATAGAATTTGCAATTGGAATTCATTCATATTACAAGAACTAATCTTAAAAAAATAAGTCAGCGGGAGAAACAGCATTGAAGATTATTCTTCCGAAACCAAAAACTTGGGCACTTAATCCATTTCGCTAAGTAACGGCACGGATCCGAAGTTTGTTATTGTGATGTCATTGCAAGACAACTCATGATATAAACATATCAACATATGAAGTAATTTAGTGAGCAAAGAACTGTACATGTAGTTGGACAATCTGAGTTTGGAGGATAGATCTGATCATTTTCGTTACGTTCCCCAAAACTGATCTTCCTAAATTTTTATGGGCAGCAGTGGCCTGGTGGTAAGATTTCGGCTCGTGAGCCCTAGGGTCGAGACCCGATTCCACCAAAGAACCTTTGTGTAAGGGGTCTGTTGCACGTTAAATCCGTCAGGGCCAAACGCCCACTCGCTGGTGTGGTGTGGAGAGGGGGCCAGCTCATTTGTCGTCCTCGTCATCTGACCGTGGTTCAAAATTACGAGGTTCGTCTCAAAATAGCCCTAGTGTTGCTTTAAAATGGGACGTTAATATAAATAAACCCTAGATTTTTATGTCGTTCTCATCACATGAAACCCTTGAAACACGAGATCTCTTTTCCTTTCATTATATTTTATCTCTCTAAAAGATCAACATAGAGGTAATAACATTTTATTTTTGTCAGTACGAGTGGATTGTGATCTCCAGTACCGTCATAAATAAAGTTAGTACAAAATTTACTGCATTGTCGAGTTAGCTTTTTCACACGCACAGGAACAGACAGACTTGGCATCGGCGAATTGCGTTTGAAATTCGACAGAAATCTATGCTACTTCGGTTGGCCCATTGTAGTTTAATGTTATTAGATTCACAACTCAACATATAAACATAACTTACAGTAGTGTAACAGCATGGGAGTAACTGGGCATAGATGTCATAGATTCCAATGTTAATTGGCGTCATGGTGACAAATCATCAGTGAATTGGTGTCCCTTTTAAAGGTATATATGAGGAGATGGGGAAAAATAATACTATATCCTGACAGTTATTTATACTTGTCAGGCTAGTAATAACGAATGTGAATAAAATAATCACATTATACATCAGGCGGCATAGAAATTTGCTATGTTACTATGTACTTTCGGCGATCGAAATAACGAGATCAACTTAAATCTTCGGTTCAGATCTGGTAATAATTCATTTTTAGTAGTTTTTTTCTTCACTAGAAAGTTTAAAAAATTAACTGTGAAATATTCAACTATAATCACTGTCTATCCAATAAAATTTAGTTTATAGAAAAATTCATATATACTTCAAAAGTGATCACGCTGCAAATAAAAGTTAATGTTTGAAAAAGCATTATAAAAGTTTACGAGACCCATAATATTAAAATAATATTTGGAAGCATAAAGGGAAAATGTTAAGCAGTTTAAAAGTAGAGTTCATATGCCTTCATTTGATAAAGCTTCCTTCTATCTTTTCCATAACATTCCAAGCACACAATGTTAATTTACAGCTACGAGATAATATTTCACTTACAAAATCACCCAACGTCTGTAATAAAATCTTACGTCCGGCATTGAAAAGTGTGCAGATTAGGATGATGCTGTAATTCTTTCCAGTGATTTTTATTTCGTGCAATCTCTCACTAAAATCATTTCATAACTCGAAGTGCGTAAGACGATATAAAAAAAAGAAAAGGGATTTTTGCAATATGTCTTAACAACGAAAAATTAGGCAATTTTTTCTAATTACATTAGACTGATTTATAGGCACTTCTTTTAAATTTTCAAAAAATTATGGAGCTTAGAGCCGCTTGTCTGAAACATCGTAGCACAATAAACTTTTAGATTTCATTCGCTATCTATATATTATTTTTATTTTCTCGTATACATAATATAGAGAAAGTATAGTAAGTGTCAAAAAATTCGAACTCTAGAACCTGATGAATCTCCACGATTTAAACTTCCCTGATTTCGAAAAACACATTTTTGGAAAATGTACGAATGTCTGTCTGTCTGTCTGTGACAAGGATAAAGCAAAAACGCTTGTAGCTAGATAGATGAAATTAGGTAAATGGTCCTCCTATCAAATTTGTAGATTTCTATCAAATTTTGTGGATTCCATTCTAGGGCTTAATCGCCAAATAACTCGCCAAGGATAATACGATAGATTCAGTAAAAATGCTAAATTCACTCCAAAGGTTAATATTCGTAACTGTGTACGCCAATGCTATATAAGGAGTTCTCTTGTCTAACACCTTTATTAGAGAGTATGCGCGAAATTTTTAGAGAGACCACTTCGGCTAGGTTTTAAAATTTACTCTTAATTTTATAGCGCATGTGTATAAATTCAGTTACTAAAACAATGAGATATAGTGTTGCAAAATATAATTAGTAGTATTTTGAAAAAAAAATAAAAAAAAATTGAGATTTGAGAAGTATACTTTACGGAAATAAATCACTGAAAAGCATACTTTTAAAATTTTAAACTTATGTAAAAGTGATTTTGCTATATAATTAATTTTCCGAAGTTGATAGGAGAAAAAGTTAAAGATTTTTTATCAATAATCAATTTTAAATATAATGAGAGTTTAGAAAAATCTGTCGTAGAAAAACAAGTAATCAATGCCGAATTTGGTAACTAAATTCAACGATCTATCCTGAAAAGTGGTTTGAAATTTCTTTTTATCATCATAATACATGATGCAATTTACAGGTAGTATGCTAGTATGTAAATATTCTCGTATTAAAATACATAATTATGAATCTGTAACTTTTCTTATCATATCTGGAGTATTTTTTTTTCTTATTAGTATTTTAAAGTTAAAAGCTTACGTGCCTTAATCAAAACGACTTGCAAGAAACATGCATTGGATGGAGTTCCAAATTAATGAAAACTTTCTTAACATTAACAAACGTTTCAAATCTCCATATTTACAATCATTAGATGCATTTATGCAATTGAGAACAAAATACTGTTTTATGAATTTCGGGTTCACAATTATAAGTTGTACCTACAGTAGTGGCCAATGGGAACATACCATTTACATTTTTACTATCGCATATACGGAGGCCGCGGTGGTCTGGTGGTAAGGTCTCGGTTTGTGAGCCGTAGGGTTTCAGGTTCGAGACCCGATTCCACTGAAGAACCGTCGTGTAAGGGGGTCTGTTGCACATTAAATCCGTCAGACCAAACGTCCTCCCGCTGGTGTGGTGTGGAGAGGAGGGTGCCAGCTCAGGTGTCGTCCTCGTCATCTGACAGCTGTTCAAAATTACGAGGTCCGTCCTAAACTAGCCCTAGTGTTGCTTTACAACGGGACGTTAATATAACTAGACTAAACAAACTATCTCGTATGCGAAGTATAAAGAAAATATTGCAATCGTAAAAAAACAATAAATAAATTTTAAAAAAAAGCGAACTGGAGATTTTAACGAACGTCTGCGCTTCAGACCTCCATGAATCTAAAAAATACAGTTTTGGAAAATGTCCGTCCGTCTGTCTTTGACAAAGATAACTCAAAAACGCCTTAAGTTAGACGGATGAAATTTGGTATACCGTCTTAACACCAATTTTTTAGATGTCTGTCAAATTTTGAGCAAAATTAGTTCATAGAAAATCTGTTCGTCCAACTCCTTGTGTATATTTTAATACGATAACTATACAAATCGAAGAGAGTTAGGTGAATAAAATTTGGTACACAGATTTAACATCCATAGTGTTGATACTTATTGAATTTTGAGCGAAATCCATCAAGGGGTTGACTGTCTATCGATATGTACTTTCAGAAACATGTCGGAACAACTATTCAGAAACAACTATTAACCGCATGCCAAGGATTAATCGGGAAAAAAAAAAAAAAAAAAAACCGCCGAGAATGACACAACAGAATCAGTAAAAATGCCAAATTCACTCCAAAGGTAAATATTTCGTAACTATTGTACGCCAATGCCAAGTAATGCATTCTCTGACCTGACAAGTTTATTAGAGTGTATGCTAGAAAGTTTTGGGGAAATCACTCTTGCTGGTTTATTAGTAGAGATAGTTCCTTAAAGGAAATCTTTCAGTTTGGAAGAAAAAGTGAAAGATGAAGAAAAAGAAATGAAAAATAAAGATACAGTCAAAAAATATGAAATTTTGACACAGCGATTTTGAAAAACCGTCTTTCAATTATAAGAATTTTTTAAAGTAATGAATAAGATTGGAAACGATTTAAATTTTTAAAATTTAGCGAGATTGATGAAGCAATCCTGAAACGGCTAAGTATGGTACGAGATAGGAATATACCTATGGCTTATTTAATCTTAAAAATTAACTACAGGCTCATAGTTGTTTTTTTACACCAAACTGAGGAATTCTAAGCGATATTTATTTCTGCATATCCACATTTTGATGTATAGGTTTCTTTTTCCGAGAAGCTTCATTTGAAAATCGAAATGTTTTTCATAATGATGATGTAATCATGATGTTTTCAATTGCAGGTATTCTGCTTTTCTACTTACCTGTTATCATCACAGGATATGCTGTCCTGGGATCGGCAGTTCCGGTCAATATTCTAATGGCGATCGATGAAGGCTACTTCAAATCATTCATTGAAGCATGTTTGGCTTTGCATATTTTCTTGGCATTTTTATTGGCAATCAATCCTGTGGCCCAGGAAATTGAAGAGGTTTTTAAAGCGAAATCAAGTAAGATTTTTAACCTTTATTATTAACTGAAATTTAATATTTATTATACAAATACTTTCTACTTAGACTACGAATTCCTTGCTTGCTTTAAACTTTTTTTACATTTCCCCCATAATCGGTGGGGAAATTAAAAATATCAGAAATTCCATAAAAACCGTGGAGGTTTTGCGATGCGCGAGGATAGAACCTGGGACCTTGTGGCTTGCAGTCCAGTAACATGACCATGATACCAAAGCAATTGCTCAGGTAACGTAGCAGTTAGCTGGCTTATAAGCTATTCACCACAAATTTTTTAAAAATTAGTGACTTGTGGTGATTCGAAAATTAACAGAAAAAACTGTGAATTTAGCATATTATCCTTTACAAATACGAGTATATAAGAATATTGCATTGCATATATATATAATAAGCAAAATATTACTCACCGATAGCACAATATTACATTATATAAATACGAATCTAAGAATATTGCATGTCACATTTGTGTTCTTAAAAATATAATTGATCGTAAAAGGTTTCATTTCGAAATGTTTCTCTTCCTCTGTGAGCAAGTGCGCAAGCACCAGACCAACTTCGAGAAGTCGTGAAATCGGTGTGGGACGAGGAAGGCAAATATTCTGTAAAAAGCATGAATGAACGTAACTAATATTAAGAAGAAAAGCAAGCGAGATGAAACACGAATCACTTGCTTATTTTAAATGCATATTTTTGTATTGAACCCACGATTGAACGAGAAAGACAGAAAAATTAAAGAACGATTAATTTAATGTAAAACGTATTCTATCGCTTATCTTTTATCCTATCCCTTACTGTCCATCTACAAATTAAAGATGGAATGTTCGATTCTGCAAACAAAACAGGCTATATAATTCTAGATTTCAACTTCTAGATAATTGAAAGAAATCTAGAGAATAATTTTTGAATGTAAAACTTGAACAGAGACCCTATATTAAAGAGCCAATTTCCGTCGCTATCTAGACAATTTTATTACTTTGCTAGCGTAGTTAATCAATCAAAATATTCTATCATTATTATGGAAACATAATTCAAAATAGCACTTTTTATTTGAGTAAATGTAATTCCTTAAAATTGAACACCTTAATATGGTCGCAGTGAGTGAATAGTCTGAATAAAATTAATTTAATTATATCAGTCAACTTTCATGATCAGTATGATACAAGTATAGTTAGATTAATATAAGTAAAAATTATGCAATGCTCATAGAGCATTCCGATTGGTTAGTTGCCTCAAAATGTGAAAATTAGCAAGTTGGCTACGAAAAATGGCAAAATCAGTTCAATTGTCGAAGCTAGCCACGCAAAGACAGGCTCTCGAAATGGATAATGCTATTTTGAGATAGAGCAGAACAGTCGTAAAAACTCAAAATTTTTCAATAGGAATTCACCCCGCATCATCTCTTCAGTCTAATATCTTCTCATATGACTTCCATATCTACGATCCTTTGAAAAAAATCGCTGATAGATCAGCAGTTCATTTGTATTGACGAGATGTAGAGCATTATGGTAAATTAGATCCATAAATAATTCAACGATTTTCTATATTTAAGATACTCACTTTTTTCATTTGGGATCAGTATCAAAAGCAATTATATGTAGTAAAATAATTAAAATATTTTTTATATAACCATAGTCTATTTTTAATTTGGATATGTCTTAAAGAATTTCGTGTACGATAAATTGCAACTCCGAAACAAGAGAATTTGAAATCAAACTCTAATCCCCAACTTTTTTTTAATTTTTAAATTTTATTTTTCAGATTTCAATTACAAGCGCTGCCTCATTCGAACTGCAATAGTAGCTACCATTTTAATAGTAGCCTACACAATTCCTCATTTTGATAAGATTCTTAACCTCATTGGCGGATCAACAATGACACTTCTCAGCTTTGTTCTTCCTCCTTTGTTCTACTTGCTCTTGGTTAAAAAGGGTCTGACAGATACTAAAAGGTAATTATATAACAGTTTCTTCCTTTTCTTTTCTTCCAGGATTGTAACAAAATCCAGAATGCAGTTCTAATATCTTAAAATTCATTAAAATATGAGAAATAAAATGCTATTGAAATTGTAGAATGCACAAGTAAAGTGAATTACTGAACAGGTTAAAGTCTTATCTATTTATTCCCATTAAATAGAGGGATGTATTTACAGTTCTAAGGTGAAGAGGTCAGGGATTCGAATTCAAAAACTCTATCGGAAAAGCGTTCAGTGGATTCGAATACACGTCAAGTCAAAGCTTCTCTGAAGTATTGATATCCAGTAACTGTGATGATTAAGAATTAGAACAATTTCAGAATTCTTTTAGCATTTCACAGAGCGTCAACCAACAATAATCAGTGATACAACACCAGTCTCCTCTGCCTGTTTTGATCACTATTAGAAAAGATTTGAAAAACCAATTGACATACATTTCTCGTCTGCAGAAAGAATATGTTACAAAATTATGTTACAGTAATACCGTTCATGAACATTTGATCCTTTTTTATTAATATGTGCCGGATTGGACTTCACGAAAACTGGCCATGTAATAGGAATTATTCTGTACAGAAAAGATTTGCGAAAAAATATTTTTTAAATATATAATTATATTTTTAAATATATTTATAATAAATAGCCAGAAATCTGCACTTTAAAAGGAGATGTTTTAGCTGAATTATTTGGAGGTTGTTATTTACTATTAGGTTATTATTTATATTTTATTTGGAGATAAATCTCGAATTCATTCTGAAAATTTGTTTGAATAGCTAAGAAATAAAGCCGAGTATTTATTTGACGATGTCTTATTGTTCCATTCGCGAACTTTGTTATATAGAAATCAGCATATGAAGTCATAGAAATTAAATAATAACTGAAACTTACTAACACAATTTATTGACTTTAACAAATATTCTAAATTATAAAAAAGTCTGCTTTCAACTTTATAAATAACACATTTTTCAAAAAAAAAAAAAAAAAAAAGCATTTTTGTAAAGATATCAATATAGATTCTGGAACATTTTCTTGAAACTTTAATCCTCTTTGTACTGCACAAAAAATTAACATTCCTCCTTCTAAAGTTTCTTTACATTGTCATCATTGATTCTACTGTCTTCATTAAATTTCGCAACTTATGCTACCTAAGATATTCAGCAATCACATTATCTTCATCAACATGGGAAAAATTAGTAGTTTTATATTTTTTGTAATAGAGCACGGGTGAGTGAAATCATGACAGACGATTTTGTTAGAACATTGATAAATGAAGAGTTGTGAAACTCTGAAAAATCCCCCAAACCTTCCAACGAGAAAAATTAATTTTAATAATTTAATAGAAATTAACTTTTAAAATTTGGAGAGGAAATAATGAGTAAAAGTCTTTCACAGTTAGTTCTACTGCAAATTTCTTTTAATAGATAAGTTCTTTAAAAGGAGACTGTATTTCATGAAAAAGAATATAGAACTTCCCCCTTATATTTGTTAATTTTTCTAATAGTTTAATATTTAGTAATCAAAATATGTGCTTAATGCATATTTTATTTTTTTAAGTAAATTTTTTTTTCAGTGAAATTCCTGTATATGAAAAAATATTCCTGTATCAAATCATGATAACAGGTTGCATTGGAGCAATAACATGTACTTATTTTGCTGTGGGAGATATAATTGATGTCTTCGTGAAAACTGAACCAACAGAATTAAAGGGTGATCATGGGATACCCATCTAAGTGCATATTTATTTCAATGAAGTATGTGAGAAGAATGAGACGAGTCCCTACTTTTATATTTGCATTGCACTTGAAATGCAAATAATTACTGTGATAGAATGCATATTGCATAAATGTATGTGTAATGAGATATGTAATGAATAATATATTTCTAGTTGTGAGTTTATTATATTTTTCAGTGTGAAAATAAATCATTTTATCATATTTATTTAGGCAGTGATTTGTATGCAATTTGTTCACATTACAACCATAAAATATATATGATTGACTATGATTTGCTGAGCATGTTTCATTTCTCAAAAATTTTTTAGGGCAGAACAGTTATTTCCAATATTTATTACTTCTCATACAGCACAGATTTCTTACCAGTAGCTCTCTAGTGTCACTGGGTTGATGAAGGGGCAAATATATCGATTAAAAAATTATTAGTCTAATTGCTAAAAAAAAAAAAGTAAAAAATATAAATTCTATAGAATTGAATGAGTAGAGTAGCAATTCCCAAACTTTATTCCTGCCATTTAGTACAGATTTCTGAGTTGACGGGGCACAGGCATGTCAATTAGGGGGAGAAAAAAATGTCATTAACTCTACTACCAAACAAATTTTTTTAAAAAGCAGAAACTCTGACATAATAAATTAAATATTAGAATAATATCAACAATTTATCAAATATAATGAATTAGATTCATATCTTTTTCATTACATTCTTCTTGCTATTACAGTATTTTTAAACAATGAACGCATGCTAATTAACAAGTACTAGTAAGTCTGCTTTTTAGCAAATAGTATTCTATTTAGTAAATAGTAACAGATGCCACGCAGTCATGAATCATATTCTGTAGTAATAATAAAGATGAATATGTGGGCATTCACGATTTACAGGTGAGACTATCTGACCTAAAGTTGCTAAATTTGGCTATATATATACTTTGAAAGGATAAAAGGAACCTAATTGTTGTAATTTTCATTACATTTTAATTAAAAATTAATTCAAATTTTTATGTATTTTTATTATTAGTTCCAAAAATAACTTTAACATCATTTAAAATTTAAAAAAAAAAAAAAAAAATCATTTTTTTTTTGTTTTGTTTTTAATCAAACTTTTGAAATATTTTAAGTATTTTTTACAACCATGCATTTCATTGTTGATGTGAAATTCAAATCGTTTTTATTGTTATTAATATTTCACTCTGGCTTTTTTCTCATTGTTGATGAGCAAGATATCAAAATTCGTCATATTTTTCCATACCAATCAGATTTTAATTTGTATTATTTCAATAAAAATTGAATACATTTTTGAATTTTTTTTTTTTTTCAATTAAGGTTTCATTTCAAAATCAAGAAATGACGAAAATTTCTTATAAAGCACTCATTTCTAAATTATGCATTTTTCCTGTTATATAATTGGATGTGTCAAGATATACATTGAAAATTAAGAGAAATAATAGCACTGAGACATAATGAACATTGTAAGGTTTTGAAAATAATATGAAGTATATGTCTATCAAAATTTGAACTTTACGTTCTTTCAATAAAAACATATTTACAATCTGGTATCAACCATTCATTGAAGAAATGGATTGGAGCATAAGACAATAGATTTCTTATGATTGCTTTTAAATATTTGGATATTTATGAAATAAATAGTAAGAAAATATTTGTGAAAAATAAATTGTCTTTATGCATGCAGGTTTTTTTAGTGCTCATAGATGATGCAATTTTTTGCTTTTAAATTATTTAAGAGCATAAAAATATTTTGTCAGCACTTCAAAACATTAAAATCATGATTGCATTTTTAAATTAAAAACAAGGATGTAAAATAAGTGAATAATAAATTTTGTTTATCATGCATAGCTCACAAATAAGAAAAATCTAAACAAATATTTTAAAACTAAGAGCAAGAAAAGGTATAGCCTGTTAAGAGAAGAACTAAAATACTTTTGATAATATAATGTTATGAAATGTTTTAATGTTATTTTTGGGATATTTAAATTTTTTTTAAATTATTTTTCAGCTTCATTTTTAGAGACAACACAGATTTATTTCTTAACTAAAGCAACTAACTAAGCATACATGATGTTTTGAAATTAATTCTTTAAAAATATAAGGTAAAATGTTTTCCAAAAAAATTAAGATGATAATTCAATAATCGATCATTTACAATAACATCAATTTCACAAAATAGCACCTTACTCATCATACCAGTATGCTATATGGATTTTGACTAATAGTTTGTCGTACTTTTAAGTGGAATTAAGTAATTCAAAGATGCTATGAATTCGTTATTAAAACAGTTAGACAATGTATCCCCCAAAGGGAAGGCAACATCTAATTAAATAGCAACAAAAGTAAAACTGTTAAAAATTCATAGATTTTATATCATAGGCTCATTTTTTTGTATATATGATATTAACTAGCAACTTTAAGTGCCCAGGTATTTGCTAACCTTGTCTATATTAAAAATAATTGGCAAAAAAAAAAAAAAAAAAGTCATTCAGCTTACTGTACTAATTTTGTCAATTTTTATTTGATAAAAAAAAACCCCTTCAATTATACTAGATATATCATCAATAATCCCCTATTTTCCACCAATGTCCATTTTGAGAGTAATTTTTTAAAAAAATACTATTTTACTGTATGTTTTCAATGGGAAATAATAGTTATGCTCATTTTGTCAATTTTTATTTCCTATGAAAGCTCAAGTTCACTAGATATCATTAATGTCCATCTGTCACTTCCACTTCTACTCTTGAGAGATATTTTAAGATTAAAGTCAGAGCCTTTAATAAGTAGGTTGATTTTAACATTTTCCAAATATTGCTAATGAATTAGAATGCCTAATCATAATTTTAATAAGTTCTTTTAGTAGATTTCATTTTTAATATGATATCAAATATATCTCAACAAAATTGATCAACATAACTACATTAATATGATTGCTGAACGTGGATAATATTAAAATTACTTTTTTTTTTTTTTCATTCTGCCAATCAATTTTGATGAACTATATCTTATCACAAAAACAAAAATCGTTTAAATTATAACTATATAAAGAATAGGACTTTCTGATTGGTTAGATACATCTCAAAGTGGATTAAATCAATTATGAGCAACTTTTTTTAAAAGTTTTATTTTGAATTGAAAGGAAGAAGGCAGGAGCCTGTCAAAAATATATGCAATGGTCATGAGCTCACATGTGAAATAAAAATTGATGAATTGGTACAAAGTTGTGACTCAGGAAATTTGGTACAGGCTTTCCTCATAAAAAATTTACTGTGAAGTGATATTTTTCATCTATTTTCAAAAATGGCAAGTGGTTGAAGACATTGAAGTACGGTGTTACCACCCCAACACCGTGCGCGAAGCACATTGTTGGTGTGAATGGTGGAACCCGAAAAATTATCTACATGAAGCTATCACAGAGGTCTTCACCAAGGGACAGACCCAACCCACCCGTTTGGCAGAGCAAACAGCGGCGGCTAACTAGAGCCTAGGAATGTAGTTGTTTACCCATGCGATGATTTGGTGGATAATGTGCAAGTTATGAGGATCTTGAATAAGTTGATCTCTATCTTGAGCATTTTTTAATTTGAGTCTAAGTAATTAAGTGTGAATGCACTCGAAAATATAGTGATCTGGGGTACCAACTTCACCACAGTCACAGAGTGGATCGTTGGTGATAAGTGGTTGAAGACAGTCAGCAATTGATGGTATATTGAGAAATCATAAACTTTTATATGAAGTAAAAACTATTGATATCAACTAGTGGTTTGTGTTTCATTATTGGTTTTCTTAATTCTTTAAAACATATAAATAGTGCAAAGATAAGAAATCAGATGAACTAAAATATGTTAAAATGAAATAATAACACCTAATAAAAGAAAGGAACAGAAAATTTGGATTGTATCTGAAATGTAAATATAAACAGGTATAATTTAAATTCATGTCTCTAGTCTTTTACAATGTTTACATCATTGTTTATACTGATTGAAACTGTATAACATTAGAAAGAATATAGTGTCAATATTTCTATACACCACATATACTGGGTCTTTTGAATAATTTTATAAAACTACAAATAATAAAGGAGCCACTGTATCAAAAATAAAGAATTTAATTCAATAGTAAAGCACAAGGAATTTAAAACACAAATGTAAAAGAACTTTCTTCAAGGAGTTTAATAGACATGCTAATTTAACACACACTTCCTACAAAATCAGTTCTTCGCAACTTTAACTGTCATTGGAAAACTTTCTAATTCTTAGAAAATGTCAACTCTATTCTGAAATAAAAAGTTTAATTCTATATCACAAAATATAGTTATATTTATACATAAATAATAGAAAAATTTTATATTATATAATCAATAAATGTTTAATAAAATAATCGGTATTAAAAATTTAAAAATAATATCACAGTTTTTAGAATATATAAAACTATACAAACTCTATTAATGAAGATGTAAACTGTATGGAAAGGCTTGTGCGTAAACTCTTCTATTAGAAGGTTCAATGCTACCTGGCATGAAAGGACCATTATAATACCTCCACAAAAGGCTAGACCCTCTTTTTAATTGGCCCTAAAAATGAGAAAGAGATCAATGATAAGAAAAGCATAAAAAATATTCAATAGAAATTCATCTTGTGAATTTAGAAATGTAAATAGCGTGTTACATTATTTTAAAGCCATGACAATAGTGGAATTCTCCTCCCCAATTTAATGATAAATAGCCATTTTTAATACTTTCTGTGACAGTAATTCAAATTGTATTTCAAAGAAGAATCGTAAAAAAATCTCTGAAACTCATAAATCTGTCAAGAATCTTATGTGAGAGCTACAATAGTTCTATTGTAAACTTTGATTGTTTTTTTTCTCAATCATACCCTTGTAATCTCCTTGAAGGGACGTAGACATATTTGCAATCATTGGGTAACTAAACAAAATCTTAAAAGATAGCACATGATACATAAGTTTATGAATCTAATGAAGCAAGTGATACTGGAATTGTTGGAAATAAAGAGTTAAAATACAAATTTCCATGTTATTTGAAATAGATGTAAAACTAACTTAAAGATCTTATATGATAGTTTAAGTTATCCAAATCATGGTTGATTTTAATGATAAAGCAAATGATAATTCAATGATAAGGCAAATAAAGCAGAAACAGCAAGTTGTACTGCATTCAAAATTTTTATAACTCAAGAAAGGCAATTCTCCTTGTTGGAATATAAAACAAAAAAAATTACTAGATGAATAATTTTTTTTAATGACCCAAGATATTATTCAGCTCAACAGATCAATGCCAGATAGTTAAACTTAATAGTCATTAAATTTTGAAAAGCATGAAAAAAAAAAGCCAATGCAATTTTATCTAGTATTAACATTTAAATACATATAACATTTATTTTTAAGGAAAATATTAATTTTAAAGCACAAATAAATTGAATTCATTACACACTCATATCCACATATATTTAGCAACACATTGTAAGATGCAGTCTATTCATAATAAAGCATTTCAAAATTCCAAAAAGAAATTAAAGAATTATCATCAGTAAGGAATCAAAGAATTATCATTGTAAAGTAAATCATAACATGTGATAGTTGTGAAAAAATTATAATTATTAATTAGTAAGCTATTGAACACATAAAATAAGAAAATATCTGATAAAATTTATGTTTTGTAGAGAAGGAAACTAAGCTGAGTAAAAGCTTCAAATGTTTATGTTAACTTCATATATAATAAATCATATTAAATATGAGAAATACTCCTACTTAAGAATAATTTCAATTACCAATAAGTAAATTTAAAAAACGCAAATGGTAAGTATTTTGAAATAATATTGCATTATTTGATTAAAATTCTGAAGCCATTAAACTCCCATATGAAAGCCAGAATATTATAAAATATAACAAGTATTGATAACAAAAAAATGAAACAAGTAATATACCTTCATATCACTTATATTAATATTAATGACTTTCATAAGATTTCTTAACTTTGATAGAAACATAAATTACATTTTGCAAATCCTTAAAAAAGTTAAATACTTACTATGGCACTTAGATGAGACCAACAATCTAACCAACTTGCATAAATAGGCATATTACCTGGCAAGCCAGCTTTAAGACTAAAATAAGGCAAATTCTTATTAATTTACTGAAATACATTGCGTTTCAAAATAAATAAACATGAATCAGAATTCAGTACTGAAAATAACTCACATGGCAATTATAATTATAAAATAATTAATTATATATGAAACAACACATGAAAGGCTTGACAAAGCTGTATTATTATTATTATTTTTTTTACAGTTAGATTTAAGATTTTTAAGATAATTATTAGTGAATGAAAGAATATGAGATGATTATATTTCACTTTTATTCACCTTTTTTTTTTCCCCCAAAAAAATAAGTTTTCACTGCAACTCAAAATTTTAAAGTTAACACCACTTCTTTTCAATGCTATATTAATTACAAATTTTCATTGCATATATATAGGGAAAAATACTTATTAAATACTTAAGCATTATAGAAAATAGCTTACACAATCTTACTAATAAATATTTACTTAATATTAAGTGAATATAAAATTTTGAAATTAATGACTAGTTTTCCTAAATCATAAGAATTTTAGATCAAAATTGTCAAATAAAGCAGACAAAGTTTATGTTACAATTTTTTTTTTCAGTAAACCGTTACAAATTTTTCACTATACAAATGTTATTAAATTATTTTTGACCCAATCTAATTATTTACTGTAATGAGCAAATGAATACTAATATATGAATACAAATATACTAACAAATGAACACAAATATACTAACCCACAGTTATTGACTATCATAACATGTGTGACTACTTGGAAAGGGTAGAAAAATGCACTTGCAAGGTACTGAAATAATATAAGAAATTTTATTATAGCAAATTTCATTAGTATATAGCCATACAAATGATAAAGGATTATTTCTGGAAGCTGGTATTCAATGAAGTACAATAGAGCCTTGATTATATGGGCCTTTAATCAACTAAGATTTCTGCTACAAAATAACAAATCATCTCTCAATATTTTTAATTAAGTGAATGAAATTTTAAGATAGAGTTAAATTAAACCAAACTGGATTTGATTTTCATGATGTAAAAAGGTTTTTATAACACAAAAAAAGTTAATTAAAAATATAAAATTAAAGAATAAGTTATTTATAAGAGCAAAATTCATGCATTTTCATGGAAAAAATAGCATTGTAAACGTATTAGAAAATTTTACATTATTGAGAGAAAGGAAATATTTTTGAGAAAACCTTGAAAGTATCTCTAAAAAAAATAAAATAGCCAAAAATCCTATTATTTGAAAATCATAAGTTATTTCTAATTAGGGATAGTTTTGTTTACAGTGTTTCTTATTCGTCATATGTATCATCTTTTCTTTTCCATTAAAAAAAAAAAGTGCTTAGAAAAATGAAAATGCTCCTCCCCACGAAATATCATTTGATATATTATTTTCAATTCTATGAGATAACATCCATTCTATTTTACTGAAAACCTTCCAAAGATTCATAAATAGTTTTAAAAAATGCATGCAAGAAATTTGAGGACTGAAAAAAATGTGTCATAGGATATTAATAAACAATATCCTGTATAATTATTTTGATGATTTAAAATTTAAAAAAACTAGAAAACCTTGTCATAAAAAAGTCATGAACTCAAAAATTAGTGTCTATTAATACATTAGAGGTGCTTATAGTCATAATCAGCTCAAAGAATTGAGGTTTGACTATTCATAACTATTATACTTTTTCATGAAGATTGAATACAAGCAAATAAATAAATTGTATTTTTATATCTACAATGGCAAAAGCTCATTTAAAGCCAGATTAGTTTTATATTTCTTACAACATATTTTCCTCATATAGAACCCTTTTAGCAATTATAATAAGCTGAATCATAGCTACGGTAATTCTTTCCATCCTGCATATCATTCAGAAATTTAAATAATACATAAATTATCCTTTTCCGATGTGTTTTTACTGTACAACAACTGCATTGCCATTCATTATAACTGATATATGACTCTAGGAATTTATAAAAATTTTAGAAAAATATGTCCAGCATATAAAAATATTTTGGTAAATCATCAACCATTCTTCTGACAGTTATATAATTTATAGCCACAACTTGACTAACAATTTAAATTAAAAATAATGATTAATAATAGAAGATTTATCATTTTATAATGCAATTAAACAAGAGCAACAAATGTTAATAATTAATACTTATTTTTATTCAACCTACATTCAAACAGAAAGCAAAGCATAATTTCTAAAAACAAATTCATCTAAAAAAATTTAGAATACTTAATTTTTAATCTATGTAAATTTAAAAGTTTTTCAAATACCTTAAAGTATATATTTCCTTGATATGGCTGCATAAAGGCATAAATTATTTTATATCTAGAGAAATAATTATCAGCATGGGGCAAAAATTTAAATTTCAAAGACATTTAAAAGCTTATTTTTCTTTTACATTCAAATATATAAATGCAAAATTCTTTGCATTTTAACTTTTTTTTAATTCTTAAAAAATTTTGCATTTAATATGATATCATTTGCTATGGTTGCAATTTTAATATTTTATAGAAAAAAATTAATTTTTTCGAGATGATTAACACATTTCAAATTCAGAATGTATAATTTAAAGAGTTAAAAGTTTAAATGAAATTTATGAAACATGTAATACATGTATAATACAGGCATATAACTATTTATATTATATAGATGTATATTTATGTAAATTCAAAGAACATTCGGAAAAGAAATGTAAAAGATTACATAATCTGAAATAATTATTTCATGTAAGAAAAAAATGACAGAAAAAAGTATTTGATGAAAATTAACATCTGTACGTTTCAATACAATACAATTATAAATATATTTTTTACAAATTATTTTGCAATTTATTAAATTTGCTTTCTATGTATCAAATTTATTTTATATTAATGCTTGTTTTTTAAAATTATAAGAAGACCATTTTTTAATGGTTTTCATTATTTCAAACAATAGTTAGAAGGTGAGGAAGATGACTGAGCAGTCCTTTTCGTTCCAAGCTTCCATTCCATATCAACAGAAGGATATATCATAGATTTTTCATAAAATTCACTCCTGAAATATGCTCTTTCCCTCATTTTAAAAAACTTTGCCATGAAGCCATCTGGGTCAGCAATTAAATGAATTAAAAAATATCAAATTTTTACAAAATATCTTAGTCTCTCTGATTTATAAATAAAGAATGCAAGATAAAAAAATTACTTACATTCATAGACGCTTTCACATAGCCTTTCAATGACTATAAGAGAAAAAAAGAGAATCAATAAACAGAAAAAAAAAAAACAACAACCTATAAATATTCCAAGTTAAAAAAAAAAAAAAACTTTACAAAGATTTTGAAATTGCCACCAATTATATAGCAATATGAATTTTGATAAATACTTCATTATAATATATCACATAGTTACTTGATAACATATCTACACCAACTAATTAAGATCAAAATATCATTAAGAATCTTCCTTTGATCAATTCATCTTATTTCAAGTATGGAACTGTTTAAAAAGGTTTGCAGCCATTAAAAAAAATATCATTAATAAATACAGAAAAAAAATCCTCAATACAACATACAAAGAGCACCTATGTTTGACATACGTGAATTAAGATCCTTATAGTTCCACGAGTCATTTCTGGTAAGTAATTAGTGTGCCTGGAATATTGTTTTCCCAGGCTGTTGTACTAATGATATGGGAATCCATTTATTTACAATTTAATTTTTTATTTAATAATACTAAAAATATTAATTTATTAGAATTAATTTAATACATATTACTGAAGACGGGGGGGAAAAAAATACATAGAATACTAATTTTTTATTTGCTTAATTTTTTTGTATACCTATTCATTATTTGCTATCCATTTCTCAAATCAATATTATATACATATATATGATTATCGATTTCTGTCCACCCAGTATTTCCTATATGAAAACTTTTTGCCTTTGATGCAATGCACAACAAAAGATAACAATTAATCAATTAAAAAAGCAAATGATGGAAAAAAAGACAATATTAAAAGAGACTTAAATCATGAATAAAGCAAATATTTACCTCTTCTTCAATCAAATATGTATTTATTAGTACTGATGCTGTAGTAGCAGCCCAAGCTGTCAGTAGTTCTCCTATAATTCTAGGAATAACTCCTCTGGATGAAAAAAAAGAAAAAAATGCTTTTTATAGTACTAGAATACTACAGATCACATTTATGAAAAATAGTTCTAAATAATCTATAGAAATATTATTAAAAATTATTCCAATACTTACCTATAGAAACCTAAAATCCCTTCAGTATTATAAATTTCTCCTATGGATCCAAATATACCCCTGAAAAAAAATATAAATTTTAAAGTCCAACTGCTGAAATTACTTAAAAAAAATTTCTGGAAATAAAATGATTCAACATTTATCTTAATATTTTGAATATTCAAATACTTTAAATAAGATATCTAAAACATCAATGCTTTTAAGAATGAAAAATTGATAAATTAAAAAAAATTAATCATAAAATTTATTTTACGGAAAAAGTGAAGACAACATATTTAGTATGACATTTATAGCATATTAGATAATATTTTAAGGTAAAAGCAAAAATAAAGACATTTTTAAATAAAAAAAAAAAATAATGATTCTGAAATCCATGTTTATATTAATAATTGTAGAAATTGGATAATACTGGAATAACTCTTTGGCAATTATATGATTTTCAAAAAGCCATAATATTATATCCATTATAAAGCTATCAGTATATTGCAGTTAATTTCATTTGATATATATTTTTTAAACTAAAGCAATTTCATATAAAACATGCCTAATATTACACATAGGACAATAGATAAGCAGAACTAAACATTCTGGAAAAACACATATTCAAATTTAAATTGTTTAAAAATTATTACTATTTTTTAAAGTTGGATTTCTCTTTTTCAATAAGATACTCACACATATTTCTCTTCTTTTCCTACAAACTGAGCAATGGTTCTGATGGTTATTACTGAAAAATAAATCGAATAGATTAAAAATATTGCAATAAATAAATTCAAAAACTTATTTTAAACAAGTTTCCAGTCATTTACTGGGTAATCTAAATAAGCAATTCTATAAATAAGAATAAAAAAAAAAAAAAATTACTCATTTCTGAAATGAAGAGATTACCAATAAAAATCAATAAGATTATTAAACATCCGTGTAAATTAATAATTTTGTTTCTTGCTATTTAAAATTTACAAATTAAAAAAATTAGTTTTTAATGTTTTTTAAATAATTACATTTCTAATAAGATCCCCAAATTAAATAAATTTTTAAATTTGGAAAAGTTAAAAATGATTTAATCTCTTAAAAATTATTTCTGACATTATTTTCTGTAAGATAGTAGGAATTATTTTAAAAATAAAATAATTAAAATGAATGCTATTCAACAACTTAAAAAAAAAAGTTTTTTTTTTATTGTTGTTCTTTCTTTCTCTCTGTCTCTCTCTCTATATATATATATATATTAAAATTTCAAACATTAAAAAAAATATTAGTCAAATAAAGAATGCTTTAAAATTTCCCAGTTTTGACAAAATGGAAAATGTTTATTGACTGCTTGTTTAGGTTTTCATTTTGATTTTTCTATTATTAGATATTGAAAATGAAAGAAATGGCTTTATTTTTATTTTCAAAATCTCAAATTTTTAAAAAACATTTAGACTCATTAGTTAAATGTGTAATCATAACAAAGATTTCAATATCCAAAAGCAATCTGTAAAAATTAAGTGAAGTAGAAGATACATTTAAGGCAATCTGACATTTTTTTTCTTTCTTTTTTTCCCATGCCACGCATAATGATAATTTTTGTTATCATTATGCGTTATCAATAATACAAACACATTTAAGGAATTTTTACATACATATGAATATACAGAGAAAACAAATAAATAATTTTAATTAAAAAAACTAAGTTTTCCACTTTTATAGATTTAAAACAGCAATTGTCAAAATGCTTGAAAGCTCACCATGGAAAGGATGACTAACAATTATTGCTACAATCCTAGCAGCTGAAGATTTTACTAGTTCATTAGCATGAACGATGAGCTTCTGCTCATCAGTCAGGTCACTCTCTGGTTTTCCTAATAGACTTTCATCAATAATATTTGGCAATTTCTGAAAAGTAATAAAAAAATGTTTATGTACTGCAAACTTATTTTATTAAATGCAAAAATATTTTTTATTACTTTTTAAATAATTAAATTATTAGATTTAATTATTTCCAATTTCTAAAATCCTTTAGTTATCAACATTTATATGATACTAATTGAAAATTTTATTAGTACCTGAAAAATGAAATACACTAACAATTTTATTATGAAAATATAAGAAAAATCTAAAATTTGCAAATGTAAGAGTAATAAAAGATTCAGCTATAAAGATAAATAATACCATACTATAACAAATACAAAATAAAAAGATGAATTAGAAGATTAAAGGGGTAAAAAGCTTAAAAAATTATTCAGAAGATAAACGAGGATACTTAAATTAATTTCATTACCCAGCAGATTAAGAAATTAATTTTAAAAAATTTTAAAAAATATATTTTTTTTATTATAATTTTTTTTAAAAATTCAAAACTGCACTACTCAATTATCTACAATGCAAAATGGGGCTTTATATGATCTAATTTTCAACAAAAATATTATATTCCACATTATTATATATTATATTATTTATATATAACATCAAAAATCTCCAGTTTTTTTTTTAGTGCGGCAAACCTGAGGAGAGAAAGAGAATTAATAGGAAGGAGTTTGAAAATATCAAACACAATCTATAGTTATAAAATATTCTAAAATAAAAGCAGATGATAGATTACTGTAAGGAGTTTGATACTACGAGTATTTTTTATAAAATGTGAAATTTGAATTAAAATGTTAGAAGCCATTCTATTATTGTGCTGTTGCATTTCACAGGGTGTGTAGAGAGGAAATGCTTAAAAAATTAAGCATTTTTAAGTACTTTTAAAGCACTTTACACAAAAAAATTAAGAACCTTTTTACATTCATGAATACATGAGCCTGCTTATTTTCAAAGCATAGGATGTTTCTTATTTTATAATAAAGCTTTGCTTTTATTGAAATTTTTAAAATTAACTTTAAATGTGTATTTTTAAAATTTTACTTCTGCAATAGCATAATAATTTTAATATTTATTTCTGCAACACTGCAGAAGCATCTATTGTAAAACATATTTGGTTTTGACAAAAACAAAAATGATCTTAGTTTTATCATTATCAAAACATTAAATCAATATTTAATCAATCAGTTAAATTTTTTACTCTTTCATAAGATTAAAAATAAAAGTCTGGCTTCCTTTTCAACATTTATTTAAGTAACAAATTACCAGTTAATTTGGATGGATACATCATGTATTTGATTGTCATCATGTATCATGTCATCACCAAAAAGTTTGTATTTGATTTTTATATATGCTGCAACAAATGAAATCCGACATGGTTGGGTTGAAAATTAAAATTTCCTTCTGCTCTAGCTCTAACTCATTATATTTAGCAGTTTAGAACATTTTATTTGCCACCTTATAAAGCTAAGAGCTAAAGTATACTAGGATGGTTACCATCATAAGATTGGCAAAACTGCCAGAAATTGATGATAGAACAATGTAATATTCTAACTGAATTTTTCAAATAAAATTTTTTAATATAAAATAATAGAAATTTAATAGAAAATAATAATAAAAATTGTTTTATCACTTCTTATTTATTACTTCTGATGTTTAATAAAGGACTTTTTTAAATGTTTCACATTTTCAAAATTTAAGAAAAACCAGCTTTTTAACCTCTATGCAAAAATAAAAAAAAAATTTATTACTTTAGCTTTAAAAAGGTAAGAAAAAAATGTGATTATATATTTTAGGAAGAAATGAAAATGATTTCACAATTCCTATTTTTCATAAATAATGGAAACAAATTCATGAAGATAAAAAAACATTAAAAGTAAATTGAAAATAAAAGAAAATAACAGTTAATGCATTTTTTTAAAATAGTAATTCTTGAAGCTAGTGCAAGACTAAATACTGTATTGCTTTAAAATTTTAATCATAACATAATACGTTTAACATGACACAACAATTCAATGAAGAAATGACTTTTTTTAAAAAAAATCATTGTTACAAAATGAGTGCAAGATAAATTTTCCAAAAATTATTTAAACTAAAAAAAATTAATAAATAAATAAAGAAAGAAAAAGCATTCACTCAAGCGAAACGGGAATTCAAACAACCTTTTTAAACCTTTAAAACAGTGTAAAAATATTTTTATTCAATAATATGCTTTCATGATATAGCAAAAATAAATCTTGTTTTTATTTTTAAATTAAACTTTTAATTAAAATTTAAAAAATAGTTCTTAGTGAGTTTCTAATATCCCAGAAGCAACTTCCTTCCACATTTCACATTCCTAACTTCAATGATTTGTCAATCAGGGCAAACCTCTAAGAGTAGAGATTTCAATGGGAAACAATATATATACATCTGTATGAGTTACAAAAATAGAAAAAGCAAAAAATGGTTAAATATAATAGAATCTGAACCCTAAAGAATAAAGGTTTTGAAAATCTTTGAAATTTTAAGTACCAGATCTAATAGATTTTTGTATAAATACAAAAACTAAAATTTGCCAAGATTGGTTCAACAGATAACAATTTTCAAATGGATGAGGACATTAGAAAAACACCATGAAAAAAACATGATCATTGAAAATCTATGGCTTCAAGTTAAAATCTCATCATATTCGGATTTTATGCAATGAGTAAGAATTCAATAAACACTGTACGATAAATCTCTTTAATAAGTTGTATAAGATATTGCTCCAAAATGAAATATTAATGAGAACAATGATCAAATGTTTAACAAATTAAAGACAAATTAACAAATTTCACTGTAAGTGTCTTTAGATTTCTTTGGGGCACCAAATTCATCTTGTATTCATAATTTCAGTCTGTTGGACAAATATGCATATTTTTCTTTAATAATACATAAAAGAGTCAAGCATACATTTATCAGAGATAACTAAAGCAATAACTCACCATCTTTGAATTCTACTAAAGATTGAATATTTTTCAAAGTCGCAACACATGATATAGTACACATTTTCGAATGTACCTTCGGGATAACATTCCCAATATTTCAATAAACAACAATGCGCATTGCTAAAGAAAAAAAAAATTGTAAAGAAAAAAAAGATATTTAATTTTATTTTAATAAGCGATGGCACATCTCAAAAAGTTTTCTTTGCACTTCTTAAGAAAATTAAGCACTTTTTAAGGACCTTATTAAAAATTAAACACTTTTAAGATGCTGAAAATGATCTTCAAATTTAAACACTTTTCATGATGCTACACACCCTGATTTCAATGTTTAAGTTGGCTTAATGATATTAGAGCCATTTTACTTTAATGAACTGGCCATCTTAAGAGGAAGAGAATCCAAATAGTGGCTTATAACACCACAATATTTGTCTAAAAGTAAACTAATGTTAGATATCAAACTCTTAGATAGAAAACTCTTATTCTTACCTCTTCAACTATTAAGTAGGTAGATAAATTCAAAAAATTACTAGCGAGTCTAGGTGTTAAACCTGTATATAGTCCACAAAATCCATTAACTCTTTTTATGTATTTCACTAAAAAGAATAAAGAGATATTAAAATACTCAAAAAAAATTATAGCACAATATTTAGAAAAATGAAATATAAACTTTATATCCAGACTAGCAGAAACTTATAAAAAAATTATTTTTACTGTAAGTGAAAGCTCCTGGCAGAGCCAAGGCAGGTCTGCCAAACATGGTCCGACATGGTACTGGAGCAATGGGTTCATGTCCAATCTGAAAAATACACATATTAAAGTTTATTTTCTATTATATATATTTATGAAAACTTTCTCATTTACAGAGATGTTTGGAACTGACAATATTAATATTTATAAATTTTAATATTTGTAAAGCTGAAACAGAAAAAAGCAACATCAAAAAAGAAAGATTGAACTTCAATTTTATGAAAAATTATTCTTCAATAGAATATTTGATTTAATAATATAAATAATCAAACAAGAATTTACCATTTCTTGTGTTGGATTTTAACAACATATTATTCTTATTTGTGCACATTTTAAAAATACCACTAAGATTTTAAAATTTTGATAATGCATCAAAATTCATTTTATTATCTTAAAAAGATAATTTCACTGAAATGCAAGAATTAGAAAAAAAAAAAAATTAATTTAAATGCTTGCTTAACCATCAATAAAAATCTTTATAAATCTAATCTATAAAATTTACAAATAATAATTAATAAAGATTTCATTCATAAGAAGTAAATAAAATTAAACATGTACAGTACTTTATCTTAGAAGATTTCATAAATTATTTCATGATAATACAAGATGAATTCCAAAATGATAATATTTATAAAATTTATATAAGAATAAATCTCTTTGAATGAACTTTGCATTCAAATAAAACTTTGAAATAATATTAGTAATTCTTTACAAAACCTTAAGGGAATATTTAACACTATTCAAAACCAATCAATAACAAAAATGACATTTTTTTTAAAAATTAATTCTTTATTATGCCAATTATGTTTAAATGAATACACATTATAAACCTATATATATACATATATCAATTTTGGAGCTTGCCTCTGATGACTGTTTATTTTCCAAAAGTAAAATGTAATGAAATTTTTCACATTCTTTTTGATCTTTAAAGGCATAATATGACTTAACAATTTGAGGCCATCATAATATATTATACTGAAATTGAATGTGTGTTAGAAAACAAATATGCGACCTTGAAATTTCTTGTTGGATTACATTGATTAAATTGCATTGGAAATATTCCAAACTTGATTTTAACTTTTAATTCCAAAAAAAAAAAATGTATTTAAAATAAAAGCAAATAAATAATTAAAATTAAAAAAAAAAAATAAAAGGAAGGATCAAGGAAAAGATTCAGCAAGATTTTTGAATATGATGAAATAAACTATATAGTTAAATCAAATCTAAATTAATTACAAGAAAACCAAAATTAATATAATTGTTCACAAATATACTCAACTGATAATCATAATATTTCCAAACAAGTCAATAGTATGTTTTTAAGGTAGCATAATGGCCTTTACGTATAATTATTAAAAATCAGAGGACTTGATGTTTATTATTATTTGTTAAAATCCACAGCAAAGTTCATTACAAAATATATAGATGATAAAAAAACGACATTTTATTATAAGGATAGCTTTTTTTATAAGGGCCTGAATAAGATTATAAGATTCGCTATTTGCATTTGAAAAATTGAATGTTAAAAGGCTTTAGTTTCAGTAAAATGTTCAATCTTTTGTTACTCTTAAATCAACCAATCAAATCATTCTTGTATCTAACAAATTGACCTGATAAGCTACATGTACTTTCATGAATATCATTTTTTCAATATTTCATTAGAAACCATGCACCAAATTTACTTCTTTAAAACAACTAAACAAATATTTGTTTATCTCAAATGCTACAAATAATCTAAGTCATAACGCAAACAAAAATTATATGCATGATAGAACTTAATGTGTATGGTATTTTCAACTTTTAAATTTTTAGAGGGTAAATATTATTTGTAAAAGATATTTGACATTTCTTACCTGAATCAATACTTTCACATAATCCAAAGGATAGCCGGCAGCAACTACTCCTAATCTCCCCAAAATCTGAAACCATTCAAAATTACTCTCAACTACCTCAGAACGTTCCTCAGATATAGCCATACTACCCCCGTGACTACCAGAAAAATAAATTAAAACCTACACACAATCATACAATAAACAAATACACTTTTTGATCGAGATAATGATAGGTTATGCAGAATTGAACGCATCCGCAAGTGCGAATCGGATAATGAAATGCCGATTGAAATCCTCAGTAATTTCGATAGCGAATCAAATATAGTTAGGGATTGATTTGAAATAATCGAAATTATTTATTTACTTTGTAGCATTTAAATTTATAATGTATAAGACTAAGAAAAAAGATTCGAATGTATCTTTTTAAGGGTCTAATAAATCTTATAAAGAACCTGATCATGCCAGAATTTGTTTTACGCCCACATTTATAAAATTTTTATTCATACGAAATTTTTAAGATGTTTCAAAATGTTATACAGATTCAGCAAATCAATCAAAGGTTCTGAAGATTCTACTTCTGATAAACTCCTCAATCTTGATCAGGCTCTCTTTGTTTAGTATTAAAACCTTTCTTCCACAGAGGCGGCGGCAGAGATTTGCTTACGATGCTGGGGATAAAAGACAAATCCGAGAGGTAGGCGATCACAATTTCCCTAATTTGGCTTCAAAATAATTTATTATAATTAATTTTACATTTAATTAAAGAATATTAAATATTAATTATGTCAATAAAGTTCTTCTTCCTCTTAATTTTTGCTTTTATTCGGATACCGACACTCCCTCTCATTGTTGCAAGGATATTTGTGGAAAAATTTTTTCTCAGTTACATTTACAGACCACCAAAAAATTATCAATATTTGAGTCTGTTTTTCACGAGACTTGCGATTTAATTGTCCTGAAATCTAATTCTAGAAAAAATATGGTCACCTTTTATTTTAGAGTTTACTTAGTTTTTACTTTTTACTTTTAGTTTTATTTTAGAGTACTTAGATCGAAACGCAGACTATAGCGATAAATCATCTAAATTTGTTGCAGCATGATCATGGAAATATCCAATAGGACTTTAATGAGGAATACGATTTTTAAATATTTCAAAATTTGGTTCGAAATCAACTAAATTCTTTATCTTTAAGATCGTTTTGAATAATTATAAAATATTTCAATTACAATAAAAATGAATTAATAATACATGATAATAGTTATTTATAAAACCCTAATATTAGATAATGATAACATATGCAAAATAATATAATAAAAGGAAATAATCTAAAAATTCATAAAACGTTCCCTTGATCAATTAATTTTTTGGAAGTGAATAATAATTCTACAATATACTAATTATGCAAACTTATACTAATATAATAATTATACAAAAAAGAATTGATACATATATAAGTCAATGTCGACTCAAGAGAAAACAGGAAAAATTTATTCGTACATTTATTCTTATAAACCTCTTCCAATTTAGAAAAAAAGAATATATATATATATATATATATATATATATATATATATATATATATATATATATATATATATATATATATATATATATATATATGACAATGGTAGCTTGAAGACTATTAGAGCTTCTATCATCTTCAAACTAGGAACTTTTGATGAAATAATTAGTACATTGAGATTGAACAAAGACCTCTTGGTTAGTTAACGGCGTCTTATACACTAAATTAATAAGACGTTTAGTAGCTAATTAATTAATAATAACGTAAAAGCTTATTTTTTCCCATGCATGCCTACCGTTCTCGTGCAAAATTAAATTTTATTTTTATGCCTTGCGAAATACATAGTTGGAAAATTTAGTTAAAATATATTTTTTAAAATTCATTAAAAATGGAAACTTATTTTTAGGTTAAAGCATTGGTATCATTGAAAAGAAAATTTTTTGAACTTTAAGATGATGTAAAATCTATTTTTGTGCTGTAATATTTTTTAGACGTTATCGCTGAAAAATGCCAAAATTTTGTTTAGTTTTTAATTAATGAAAATTAAAATTAAAATTTTTAAAAAATCGCTGTGAGATTCATATTCACACTCTCCAAAATGTTTATGTGCCAAGTTTCGTAGCTCTAGGTCAAACGGTCTGGATTGTAGAGCGCCAGAACATAGGTGCTGGCCGGAGCATATTCCCGCACTGAGGCTAACGCTCATTATATGTCACAAAAATGGACGTAATAATTCCTAAAAAGTACACTTTGCATACAAAAAGAACATTTTTTAAGTATGTGGTAATAGATATATTTTCAATCATGATAAAAGATGAATTAAAATATTTGATATTTAATACTAGAAAAATATTAAAAAATGTTATGTATTTTGTTGTGATCGATAGTACATAAATTTAAACCACATTCTTGATGCAAAAGATACAAACACGAGAAAAGAAAAAACAGTTACAATAAAAATTTTAAAATACTTCATAAAAACTGTAACAATTAATGCTTCAAAGCCGTATGAAAAATCTCATAACATAGCTCAGTGCAGAGATGATTTTATTTTGCTTCGAACAAACTATGTATCTTCTAAGTTTTTATCATCTATTTTACCATAAATACTTTAATTTTTTGCTGCTGTCATCTGAAAAAAATCTATAGATCGATCACTCATAAATTTACAACCTTCTCCTCCCCTCCCTGCAGAAACGTGAGCGGTCTTGTAATTATGATCGCACAAATGAAACTAAGAGAAATAAAACCAGGGGTGGGAAGACTTTTCTAGGGTAAGGCTACTTCTAATTTTTTCAGAGTGTTGCGGTCCACCCAGTGGCGTAGGTGTTGTGAGCTAGAAAAAACGGTCTACAATATTTATTACAACTTAATAATAAATATGGAATATGTATACTTAGCTATATAACTACAAACATAATAATAATAGCCACAAATATAATAATATCAAATGACGCATTTAATAACAAATAATTCAAAATACATTGAAAATAAATAATTTTCCTTTAAAGTTAATTTTCGTAGTTATAGTTAGTAGAAGATTTAGTCTGCAGACTGTCCGCCAATCTGGAATAGCTCAGTATATAATTACTAATTGCTAATCTTTCATTGGATTCTAAGTGGTCGTCTGTGAGACGGGAACGATATGTTGTCTTAATTATATGCATCGCTGAAAATGCAGATTCACAAAAGGTAGGTAGAGCCAAAGAACGATGCTAAATGATATGGAACCTTTTTTAAAATTTAGATACTTTGCTTCGTCCATTAGATTCCAAAAGTTATTCGTAGATTCTGAACTAGGTGCTTTTAAAACGATGTCATTTTGAAAGAGTAAAACTTCGTTTACCTCAATAGATAAAGAGAATACATAATTTATATTTTCAGTTATTTCTTCTACATCAACATTGCCAAATGGGTAGCACATGACTGTAATAGTGGGTTTCTTTTAGTAAGTGCATCTTAGGTCTTAGTAAAAGCGGTCACTCTAAAATGTCTTGGTGGCCCACCTGTCGATCGCGATCGACTTAATGCCCACTCCTGAATAAAACCTTTGCTACCAAATGAGAGATGAATTGTTAGTCACGTCAAAATGAGCCCGTGTTTCTCTTTACATTAAAAATAATGTCTTTCTTTACATATTTCGAAAACTTAATGATTCATAGACCGCCCACCCTAATCAGAATTCGAAAAGAAAAATCCTAATGTTATGGAACCAATCTTTGGGGGGAGAAAACCATGAATTAGAAATGCCATTTAATAGAAATAATTTCGTTCCAAAAACAAACATTGCCGTGCATTAAATACGTTCTTTTGGGTGAAACACGGAACACTTTGGTTTCTACAGAGAAACACGGATATGGCGTTCGGGCCTGCGAGAATCCAACGCAAGTGTACATAACGCGCATTTCGTCCAGAAGAGGTAAATCACTTTGATTGGTTAAAGCCAATATTTACACAGATTTAAAGTTTTGGTGTTAACACGACATATTAAATTTCGTTTACTTAAATTGTTGCAGTTTTCAACTTAGTACAAAGGCAGACATGCTACTTAGTAAAAAAAAAGAGTTCAGAGCAAATACAAATTTTATCAATACGTTTCTGTTATTAAAAGAAAACAAAGGAGACTTCTTTTAATAATAGAAACTCTCTTATTAAAAGTCCTTGTCAAGGCCTTCTCTTATTCAAAACATTGTAGCATGATAACGGTTTATGCACGATTTATCTATTCTTAACATATTAAAAAATCTATTAATTATACAGCATGCACTCACAAAGCATGTATTTAATATCGTCGCTGCATGCATGTATGTGGTAAATTAACTCCACGAGAGGGCACTCTGTGTTCATCCGGTCCGGTGATAGCCAGCAGTCGGAGGGCAGAGTTCAGAGTTCACTAGACGAGGGGAGAGAACGGACGTCCGCCGAGAAGGGTGCGACCGGAAACCGAGAAGCCGTGATACTCTGAGAAAGGGCCGAAACTGGAATTCTTGCGTTGAAGGATTCCTCTGAAAATGCCAGTGCACCACGCGTAGGTGGGAAAGATCCTTTGAACGACATCAACTGTCCATCTTCATGTAATATAAATTCCTTCATCATTGAATTCTCATTTGTAAAGCTCATCAGAATCATCAATTGTTAATCAAGAATAAAAAGATTAAGCTAATCCAAGTGGACTGATGCATTAAAACCCATCACACCCACAACCATGGGGGCTCGGAGCCGGTGAACAGCAAATTTTAAAAGGTACTGTGCTACTTCTGTTTTATATTTAGTCTTTCATATTTCTTCAAAATGAGTATCTTGAATAATTTAAAGAAGTGTGATTTAAAAATACTTGCCGAAGAACTCGGTGAAACTGTGTCAGAAAATGCTAAAATTTTGGAACTTAAGAAATTAATTGAGAATTCTGATGTTTTTAAAACGGATCAAGAATTTGTCCGTGGCGTCATAAAATCGATCGTTGAGGATCGTACGGCTCAGGCAGTTACTGAACAATCCAAGTTAGAGATTGAAAGAATGAAATTGGCCCGACTCGAGAAGGAGATTGAGCTAGAAAAATTGAAAAAACAATCATTGCCTAGTGAGCGATCAAACGTGCCTTTTAGTGTTGAAAATTTAATAAGAAGTATTAAAACACTAACAATTTCTGTTCCTGATAAACCCGAGGCAATGCATTTGTTTTTTACTTCCTTAGAAAAGGCATTTATTACTAAAGAAGTTCCTAAAGACTTACAAGCTGAGATATTAATTAATTTGCTAGGGGTTAAAGCTAATAATGTTTTAACGTATGCAACTGAGCAGGATTTGTCGGATTATGAAAAATTAAAAGAGTTATTTTTAGCTGAATTTCAGCCGACACCTCGAGAATGTCTTAGTAATTTTAAAAATGCTCAACGTTTACCAAACGAATCGCATGTTCAATTTGCATCGCGATTAACTGCAACATTTGATTACTATTGTCAGGTAAGAGAAGTAAAAAGAGATTTTAAAAAATTATTTGATCTAATTGTTGCTAATAAATTGTTCGAAACTTTGGATTTCAAAACTAAAGAATACATAGGTATTCGCGAAGGAAAAACATGGTTTCCGCCAACTCAGTTAGGTCGCGAATGTGATTTATTTTTTTCATCTCGGGGTAAATCGTTATCTGAAGTCAGTAATTCTAATGTACATAGTAGTGAAACGAAAGCATCAAGGTTTCAAAAACAGGCAATGGAAAGTGAATCGTTTCGTCGAAACAAATATCAAAATGTTAAACCGGAAAGGATTTGTTATGTATGCGGGGAAAAGGGAGAAAGCTTTCATTTCGCTCGTAACTGTCCAAAACGATTTGAAAAATCTACAAATGAAAGTGAGACAGAAAACAAATTTGTTATATCGGGAATTGGAACTAAGCCAAAAAATATGCTAGAATATATTGATATTTTTGTGGATGGAAAAAAAGTAAAGTTTCTAAAAGATTCAGGAAGTGAACTTATAATTGTGAACAAATCATTTTTTCCTATCAAAAAAATTACGGGAAATATAAAAATTAAAACTTGTTTCGGAAATGAAATTTCTGCTCAAACTGCAACCTTTTCATTTGCTTTTAATGAGGAATGTAAACCCGTTGAGATTGAGGCAGTTATAAGTGATCAATTAGTAATGGAAGGAATTTTCCCGCCAAAATGTCTGAGTCTTATTCAGAATAATGAATTGGTAAGCACCGAAAATAAACAGGTAGATGCATTGAGCAGGAATGCAGTGTGCATGGTCACCCGTTCCCAAAGCAAAATTACATCTAAGATCGCAACTGCACAAGAAGCTGCTGACGAACGTATGCAATTGTTGAAAACTCTGGTCGAGAAAGAACTCAAAGATGGACGTGAACTCATCGTTGTACCGAAAACGATGGAACTAGAGGTCATTCGCGGGACAGGTGTGAAGATGCGAAACAAAACGGACCTAAGAATCAAAGAAATCCTAGATCAAGAATTCTTGCACTCCATGATTCAAGAAAAAGAAACAATTCGTGAGGAGGCCAAAGCAAATATCTTCAAAATTAAAGAAGAGAACCGACGGCAATATAACAAACATCGTAGAATTGCCCCACTCTATAAAATAAACGACTTGGTAGCAATTAAAAGAACCCAGCTAGGAGAAGGTCTGAAGCTAAGACCTAAGTTTCTTGGACCTTACAAAGTGGTCAAGATAAAGCCACATGATCGTTACGACGTAGCAAAAGTAGGATCTCATGAAGGGCCTGAGGCAACTTCCACTTCAGCTGATCACATGAAGCCCTGGACTGATGCAGTTGCAACTTGAGATCAATACATTTCTTTTTTCATCATCACTCTTTTTTTTTTTTATTTCTATCCTTTGTCTTCAATGTCCTCTCTCTTTTTTTTCTCCTTCATTTGTGTGTTTCAGAGTTCGGAGGACCTCACATGTCGATGGCCGAGCGATGTGGTAAATTAACTCCACGAGAGGGCACTCTGTGTTCATCCGGTCCGGTGATAGCCAGCAGTCGGAGGGCAGAGTTCAGAGTTCACTAGACGAGGGGAGAGAACGGACGTCCGCCGAGAAGGGTGCGACCGGAAACCGAGAAGCCGTGATACTCTGAGAAAGGGCCGAAACTGGAATTCTTGCGTTGAAGGATTCCTCTGAAAATGCCAGTGCACCACGCGTAGGTGGGAAAGATCCTTTGAACGACATCAACTGTCCATCTTCATGTAATATAAATTCCTTCATCATTGAATTCTCATTTGTAAAGCTCATCAGAATCATCAATTGTTAATCAAGAATAAAAAGATTAAGCTAATCCAAGTGGACTGATGCATTAAAACCCATCACACCCACAACCATATAAATAAAAATTAAGAAAAGTACTGCATCATAGTGTAATTAAAATTAAAAAATTGTACGGAAATAAAATCGATATCACCAAAAAGCTTTTATTAAAATATTTTTAAAGTTATATAAAAATGGCAAAATACAAGAATATGCTTCACAATTATTCAGGAAAAGCATTTCGAAATGTTGACTAATTTTTACAAAAAATAAAAAAAAAATTTTGAAACCCGTTCTAGTTAGTTCTTACTATTCAAATTAGTAGATTTAGATCTGGTGATCTACTCTGTCAAGCGTTCGTTTTATTCTAATTTTAATCATGTAAGTCGAAATTTACAGATAGTATCCAACCTTAAAAATTGCCTTGATAATAGGCAATTTATCCTTTGACAAATTTTGCCCCAAATGTTGTACAGATTGATGAGTTTGGTGTAAAGAGTGTTTACTAAAATTCTGGCATTTTTGAATCATCACACTCATATAAGAAACACATCGTTAAATAATCAACCTTAAAAAATGATGTAAAAAAGGTGAAAACGCAAAAATATGTTCCGAAATTATTCTGGAAAAACATGCCAAAATATGTTGACTAATTTTTAACTAAAAATATAACAAAATTTTTAAAACCCATTTTAGTAAGTTCTTACTATTTAAATTAGTAGATTTAGATCTGGAGATCTACTTTGTTGAGCGTTTTATTTGAATTTCAACCATATAAGTCAAAATTTACAGATAAGATTCCAATCTTAAAAATTGTTTTGATAATAGACAATTTATCCTTTGACAGATTATACCTAAAATTTTATTTAGGTTTGTGAGTTTGGTATAAAAAATATTTACAAAAATTCTGGTGTTTTTGAAACATAAAGCTCAAATAAGAATTATATTGTCAAATAATCGAACCTTAACGAACCTTATAGCCTTAAACGAATTGGGTCCGAAATTTGATGCTTATCCAAATCATGATGATAATTTCACATACCAAATTTCATTAGTCTAGCTCAGAAAAATTTTATGTTATGCTATACATATGGACGAACTTCCCGCTAACAGATTTCTTTCGAAACTTGATGCAAATCGATAATGTGATGTAAATGCTAAGACAAAGCATCATCTTTAACTCATCTATTTCTATATGTTTTTCTGACACAGGGAGACTTTAAATGTGCAGACACCACAATAAATTTTTATTGATAATTACAATACATTATCTTATACAAGAAGATTGAAAACCAATAAACTTAAACATTTTCTTATTCATTGCAAATGCACTTCTTTTTTTAAGCAAATATATTTTTAAAATTTTCATTGGTTGTTATATTTATGGAAATGTGAACTTGTTTAAACTATAATAATGGCGAGAAAATAATTTTGTAAATATACGTTTGTTTAACAATAGTTGTGTTTTTTCTATTTCTACCTTAACAATGTAGAAATACAGAAATGTAGTAAACAATACAGTTTCAAAAGTATTGTTACGGACTGTTTGTAAATCTTATTCAATCTTATTCTTTCTACTTTCATTTCTAACTTCCCCCTAATAGTTCATATTTAATTTTCTCGAATGAATAGCTCCGAAATAGATGTTCCATGTTTTTCAATTGTCCTTTCAAAACTGTACAACATTCTGAATCCGAAGAAGTAAGTTATTTATTAATTACAATTATTATTCTTATTTCTACACCATCATATTTTATTAAAGCTATTTTAAATTTTAACACAAAATTTTATCGTAGAACAATCAGAAATAGTGTCTTTTTATTTTTCACTATTAAAAACGAAAGTTTATCACTTCAAATTAACTTAATAACCTTAATGAAAATCCTAATTATCGTTTTTAAATCACAGAATTTCGATTCATTATCCAGTTATATAACCAAAGGAATTATTTCGTCATCATTTGGATCTTTTTAAAAATCCTAAACTAAAACGTTTAAGAATTTACTGTGCATCATCTTATATCGATAAAAGAAAAAACTACTATACATATCTATTTTGTGATTATTTCTTAAAATAATTTTGTCAACTGTGCTCTTTTAAGATATTTTTTAAAAACTAACTTTATTTTATACATTTCCTGTCATTCAAAACTGCATTATCAAGCATTGTAAAACTGCATTAGAGAATTTACATCTGTGTCTGATGGAGAAGTTGTTCCTACCATACAGCATTCACTATGATTGAATATTAGTGAAAAGCAATCAATCACGGTGATTATTTCTGAGTGAAAAATGGATTTTTTGTTAACACAATCCTTGCCTTCAAAGTAGTCTATTTAACTGCTATAAACATTTTCAGATATGCTTTCTACCAGTTGGAAAATATGAAGATAATTGATTACATTTGCCATTTTACTATACTTGGTGTACCTCACCGAAACACTATACATTTTTGACAGGTTCTAAATGTTTCCAACGTTTAAAGGCAATATTAATTTTCCGTTCTTCTAGGCCATTTTATGAAAATAAATTTTGGCATTATCCTGTTTTTACTGATGCAATTGAAAAGTGCAATGTCTGATCTGGAAAGAGAATTGCGGATTAGCATCGACAAGGCCATGCAGTGTGATCGCCGAGAGCCGCCGACGGAACCAGTCATCGCGATGTCACCCAAAAGATTTGCACAACTCGTGGGTTTGTTGCGGCATGACTTAAATCGTAAGTATTTATTTATGTGATATTTTGTATGGTTAGCAGAATCATGTCGTAAGCTTGTGGATGATATTTGGTGAATAAGTCAGTTTAAGGACGAGGTTCTACTAAAGCATGATTTGGATCGTAAACATTTACCTTTTCGATATGATATTTTGTATGGTTGATGTTATTGTTATTGTTGTCTTGTCCAGTAGTGCAATAGGATTACATCTGTCCAAAAGTGTCTAAAACGGCTTTGGCCACATCAATAACCTTAGTATTGTAGAGGAGTTGATACGGTGAATCAAGATGGATCTTGAAGAGCTTCGCCAAAATGGCTGGACAATCAAAGATATGGTCGGGGGAGAGTTCAGTATCAATGCAGCGAGGACAACCTGTATGGTTTATAGTTCCATGTTATAAATTAATAACAAGTACTATGGGTAATTAATTGACGAGATTAATTGATAATAACTATATTCGCCATCCAAACTATTTGTAAGTCAATCATGCATTCCTCACAGATTTTCATGAGATTTCTTTAACTGGTTTAGAAACTCATAAAGGTAAAATAAACATATTAATTTTTTTTTTTCATTTAGTTTATTTATATGTAATAACAAGTACATATATTCGTTATTTAGTTTTTGTGTGCCAATTATTGATGCCAATTACTTTGATGAATGATGTGCCAATTATTTTGCCTTTTATTGTTATCAATCTCCATTAAAAGTTTTAAAAATTCTAACAAAAATTTAGAGAATAAAAATCAACTAAATTATATCGCTCAAAAGGCTGATATGCATAGATATATATCTTGCACCAGAAATCTTTTACTTAAGTGAAAAATTCGTATTTCTTATATTCGATTTGATTTTTATTTTCAATATTAGTGAATGAGTGGACCTCGAAATTTTGAATGCCAGATAATTCACTTACAATCGAAAACCAAAAGGTAACTCCATTTAGAAGAATTTTTACCTTATTATAAACTGAATATAAGTACTTAGAAAATTGCTGAGAAGTCAGGGACTAAAAAGTCGTTTTTCTACTCCGACTCCAATTCCGACTACTTTTTTGAGTCTAATATGCTGCATATTGCCCACATCGTTTTTGTTCTTCTCCACTTTGTTTCATTTTTATGAAATTGGAGAAGGAAAAGTTGGAAGAGATTAAGAGTTTCTTCTCCTTATATCTTCAATTTTTTTTTATTTCTTTTCTTTCTTCCATAGTAGGAGACTCCCCCCCCCCATTATTGTTAGTCGTTAAAATCTAGCTTATTTATAATCAAAACAAATTCTTCGCACACACACAAAAATTATACCTTTTTGAATGTACCACTTCAGTTTTTCTGTTCTACATTAACAAATATTCATTCTGAAATTAATGTATGTTCCTCATTAAGGAAATATAATATGAGATGGAGTTTTCCAAAGGTAAAAATAGAGAATCTGCCTTCTAATACTCACTTTAATGATTTAAAATAAAAGTTCTTCACCACGAGCATAATATTGAGGATTAACAATTAATATTTTTGTTAGAATTGTTAAAAAAATTTTTTCACCAAAGATTGTGATTATAAAATAATTGATTTGAAATAATATTCATATATTTTCTACTATAGTCGTCTTAGGTGCCCAATTGGTTCACTGGTGATATTGGTTATACTTAATTTCAATCAAATCATTCAGATAAAATTTTATATTCGCGATTCTGCCTGACAAAGATTCTGATCATTGTATGTATGCATGTTCATTGTATTTCTAACAGAGACCAGTTCCATGACATAAAAGCACTTTTAAAAACAAAAATTCGAGTTTTTTGTATCTTCTAAATTTTATGGTTTTATAACTTTACTTTTTTATTTGTCTTGTAAATTACACAGATATTAAATAGAATACGTCTTCCTTTGCTTTCAACAATGAAGGAAATTCCCGCTATTAAATATTTGGCAAAACAATGAAAACGATTTGACAACGATGTTAGAAATTAAGCAAGAAAATATTTTTAAAAAATTGTCAAAATTCCTGAAATTATAACACAATTAAATTGTAAGAATTAAACAGATATATTTTTTTAAGTTTGAAAATGGTTTTTTTTCGGGCGTTGAGTTTCATTAAGAGGATATTAGTTTTTTTTTTTTTTTTTTGTAATTAGCTCTTTTATCATAGAAACTATTAACATCTACATTTCTAATACTACCTACAATTTTAATAAAATTAAGGGGATTTTTTAATTTAAAAAATACTATCTACATAAGCTTCGATTGATTTATGTAGATACCATTTTTTTTGCTGTCAATAAGTAAGAGTTACATTATAAATTAGAATAATGATAATTTCCTCATTTTCTCTACGTTGTAGCTCCAGTTTGTGATAAGGGAAGACATTATCCACCTTTCCGATTGGAAGACCCATCAACGTGGACTTTCTGTGTTTTTGGAAGCTGTAAAAACAATGTAAGTTACACATAGAGTGATTTCCTAAGCATTTTTGTACTATAATGACTTCTGAAATCCCCAGTAGAACAGTTTCTGAATGATAAATTAGTATTACATATTTCCATTTATTACATTTGACTTTATTGAATGGTTCTTATTTACATAAATATGAAATAAGACTGACGAAAATACATAGGATATACATTGGGTTTATAAATGGGATTTCCTTTGAATACCAATTAATAAACAACTAAAATTCAGTTTATGATCTTCATTCCTATTTAATTTCATTGATCATGACAGGGGCGGATAATCAAATGAGCAAGTAGGCAATTTCCTTCCCATAATTTGAATTATTTTGAAGCTCTAAAATTTCGATTCAGGGCTTTTTCTATATTTTCGTATTAATTTAATTTTATGTTTCTTATCTAATTTACAGAAAAGAAAAATTCACTAAAATTGATTCAAATTCACATCAAGTATTCATAAAAGGCTAAAATATTATTTTAATATTTTTAATAAATTATATCTTAGTTTAGTATTTTATATGGTTTAAAAAATTTTAAAGAATTTACTGCTCCGTATTTTGAAAAAAACAAAAACAAATATTTGTTTCTATAATAATTTATTAAAAAATAATCTGATAATAATAATTAAAAAATAATCTGATTCTATAATCTAATAGTATTTAGATTGTGTTTAAAAGTTGTTTATTTAGTTTAAATCTGCTTTAAATTGGAATTTATATTTTTTTATAGGAAATACTGAAATCAATTATTTCGAAAGAGTCAGTCTTTTTTTCCTCCGTATGATTATCAGGATGTTTTGATAGATTATCAGAATTTTCTGCATAAAATACCTTAAATAAATTATTAAGATTAAAAAAAATATTGCGTAAGTAGTTAGAGATTCCAAAAAGATGATTCCAAAAAGATGGGGAAGGACTAGGATGACATTGCCTAAGGGCCTTTAGAGAGCTTAATCCTGTCCTGGCGTTATAAGGCCTTCTTATGTACTGGTATATGAGGACACCAAAGATAAACATCTGATTAGAAAGTTGAAAAGGAGAGCATTTAATTCATTGTCCAAGGAAAAAGATCCCCTGTTTGATAAAATCCATATACAATAATGGTTATCTCTTCCTATCATCAACTCAGCAATTCTGCATCATTTCAAAACAACAGCAAAATTTTTTCTTTCTCCACCAATGAATAAGGAAGTATTCATCATTTTTGGATCTAAGAAATGATATTTTCGAATTTCTTATGAAGAAAGAAATTTTTGTCTCTTAAAAAAATGCTTTTTTTGTATTGTTTTCAATTTAATTTTCACGCGCATCAATTTATTATATATATATATATATATATATATATATATATATATATATATATATATATATATATATATATATATATATATATATATATATATATATATATATATATATATATATATATATATATATATATATATATTGTCCAAGAAAACAACAGCAAAACAAATGGTGCTTCAACCAGGAATTTTTTTCAAGTGAAAGCACATTCTTAAAAGATTTTTTTTTCATGCTGTAGCATGTGGATTTGATGATCTAGGAGGTTTTAAATTACTGAAAACGAAAAAGTACTTTGGAACCCATATTTGCAAAAATATTAAAACTTGAAGAAAAATAAAAGCCTTGAAAAAGTTAGGAATTTAATATTCTATAATTTGATATAAACGTGTAGTGTGAGAATTGGGAAGTTTCAAAGATATTCAAGAAAAACTAAAATCGGAAAGAGAAAACATCGCTGCAACATCAATACCGAGGTTCGTAGAGAGCTTTGCCAAATTCTAAAGATAAGTTCAGAGCGGAGATAATAGGCATTAAGGAGATGAAAATTTACCAAAAAACATAAGGTCGCAGTATATATATATATATACTGCGATATATATATATATTATTAATGTGTAACTTTTAAGTATTTATTTTTAAACTATACTTTTTTTAGTTATTTTCTATTTTTCTCCTTTTTTGTATATGAAGTTGCAAAGAAAAAAGATTAATCATCAGAAAATTTGAAGTCGAGAGTTTAAATAATCTCCACGTTTCATATTTCCCTGAATTCGAAAAATACAATTATGTCTGTCTATCTGTCTTTGAACACGATAACTCGAAATCATTTTAAGCCAAATGGATGAAATTTCGTCTGATGATGTTACCTTATTAGCACAGGATATTTTTCAATAACTTTACCATGTCGTTTCATATTCTAAATGCTTACGATATCATGAAGATATCGCAATAATATTGTTGGGCATTTTGAGTTATTGGGAACAACAAATTTTGAACGAACAGGAAGATTGTCAATTTGGTTGTCTGAATATAGTTAACATGGTTAGTACAAAACATAATCATGCGGGAGTTTGAACATAAATTTGGGCACGTGTGGCATTCAAGCGCTTGACGTTAAATCCATAATTTTATGTGACGTTTCTGTAAGTAAAGAGAGAGGAATGACATCTTTATTAATGAATATGCGAGTAAATTTCGGGAAGATAACTTGCACTAGTTTCATTCTTCTTATTTTTTTGCTTTCGTTACAAATTTCTTTAACAAATTTTTCTTTCTTTTTTTTGAATTATCATCTTTAGAGACGGGCAGGCAGGTAGGTAGATATAATTATAAAAATATTTTTTTTTCGGGCGTAAGAGATGTCTGAAATGTGGAGGTTATTCAAAATTTCGATATCGAATTTATTGGCGGTTACAGTACTTTCTCTCTGCTCAACAACCAGCGGGATTAATCATAACAACCAGTGGAAATGGTCACCCAAAACTTTCTCGTATATTATCAAACAAGGATGATATCTCATAGAACACCTTGCATGACGTTGCCATAGAATAATTTCAAAATATTACCTTTTGGTAGGAATATATTATTTTTATTGAATTTATCGTGTCATTCTAGACGAGTTTTTTTTTTATTGACGATTTATTCTGGTATGCGGTTTATAGTATACGAAAATCAGATTTGTGTTTTAGGCGGGTTTTTACCAATCGCTTGAAACAAAAATTGGACACAAAACTACACCTGTAGTTCAAAATACCATACTAAATATGAATATATTGAAATCAATGCATTTTTAAGCTATCGCATATGCATGTTTCTGAAAGTACAGATCGACAGACAGTCTACTCTTGTTGGATTTGGTTCAAAACTTGATAAATGTCTACACTAAAGATATTAAATCTGTATATTGAAATTTATTTATTTAGACCTCTCCGTTCTTTAGTTATAGTGTTAACTTATATTCGAACACTGAGTCAGACAGACTTCTGCATAGATTTTGCTCAAAATTTCATAGAAATCTGCAAATTTCGTGTAAGAACCATAAAACAAATTTCATTCTTTTTGCCTAAAGCACTCTTGAGTTATTTTTGTCCCAGAGAGACAATCGGACATTTTTAAAAAATGTGTTTTTTGAATTCAAGGAAGTCTGAAACCAGGAGATTCGTCAAAATCTCGAGTTCGAAATTTTTAACGATTATAATACTTCCTCAATGCTACAAATACGAGAAAGTAAAAAAAGATAAACAAACACAGTATACATTCCCCCTTTTTTTGTCAAAAAAATCAACAACGCTCCGCCGTCAACGAGAGCGGTCGTGCTTACTGTCCTCTCCCCAAAGAGCGTACTTGAGTCTCGCATCATCTTCTCAATTAGTGAACTTCTTCAGACTGCGATCTATCTTCCGTTATTCTTTTTACACTTCGATAGTGAGTCTAGTGTTCATGCACAGTGTTTTGTGCCTGCTACAAGATCATTCATTGCTCGACCATTACAAATCTTGTACCTCAGAGCAATTGTACGAGTCGACTGGAGTCGCATCCAGAGGACAAATTGAATTTTCTCATATCTATTGCTGTTAAAGGATGCTAGGCTAAGACCTCTACAGGCAAATGGGGTAAGTGTTCCCTAAATATCTTGTACTGTTGGTGTGTGTCATGCGGTATAGGTACATTTGTAAATCTAATTTATAAATCATATGGTCGTTTTTTTTTTTTTTTTTTTTTTTTTTTAATATTTAAGAATTTAGTCACGTTTCCTGTTACCCTTGTCGACTTTATTCTCTCTCCAAAATTATTTTATTGTTCCCCACCTCCTTCAAAGCCCATAAATCTTATCTAAATTAATCATGTTAGAGAATTCAAGGGTTCAAATTAAAATATCATCTATATACTTTTGTTATTTCGTTGCTTATTTTTAAATAATTTTATAAATCATTGTTTCTCTGCAAATTCAATAATCTGTTGAATATATTTCTGTAAGTCGAATTTACGCTTTAATAAATTCTTTAGTAAATATCTTATCAATATAACTCTTTCATCGCACTTATTAGCAAGGTATTTGCAATCACGTAAAGTCAAACTCGATTCAATTACTTTATTAAGTGATTTTTTATAAATATTTGAACTAAAAAGTTATAAGCAACCCTCATTAAATATTTTCCTCGTCCCCGATCGAAGGGAAGAATTTTCAAGATGGATATCAACACAAACTCACAATAGAAATAGCTATAACTAGCACTTCCAACTCCTTTGTAAATTTAAGACCAACCAATGTCCCCTCCTCACTATGAGAGGAGAAGAGAAAGGGAAAGGGGGAAAGAAAGGGGGGAATGTGTTTAAGTACCATGCAGGTGGTATTTGGTCAAAAGGCAGATTCGCTGTCATTCAGCTGAATGGCGCAGGGGACACTACCGCGCTGTTTATAGCTTCCTTTTTTTTTTTTTTTGGGGGGGGGGGGGAGAGGCGCGATGACTTCTAAGAAAATAATAGTAACGTGTCATTTTCTTTCTTTCATATCCTTGCCTCTGAAACACCTTTGTTTTTTTTTTTTCTCTCTCTCTCTCTCTCTCTTCCATTCTAAATCTGTTTGGACAACGATCGTATTATACTTGTTGTTTAGATGAGTGCCAATGGATTCTTATACCCCAAACGGTTTTTCGCAAGAGTATAAGAAAAGAGAAGGCAGAGGGGAAAAAATCATCAGTAAAATATCTAATAGAGTGGAAATCAAGGTCAAAGAATGACGAACTCCGGGAATGCGCCCTTTGTTATTTTTTATTATTATTATTATTATTAGTAATAGTAGTGGTAATAATAATTTTCTTTATTTTTTTTCTCCTTCTTATAGACGGCACATTTCTGCCTTAGCGCAATTTTAATGTTTGTCGCTCTTACCTTATTTATGTTTTTTTTTCATTTATATTTCTTATGTTTTCCAATTTCTTTTTAAATCCATTGTTCGCCTTACTTTTCTCACCTCGATCATGTGTATATGTGTATGTGTATGTATATGCATATATATATATTTATATATGTACGTGTGTATATGTGTATATATGTGTATGTGTGTGTGTATATGTGTATGTACGCGTATATATGTGTGCATGTGTGTATGTATGCGTATATATGTGTATGTGTGTATATATATGTATGCATATAAAAGAGAGGCGAAGTGGCGGAAAGGAGCAAAATACTAATAATATTTAACACTTCTTCTAAGGGAAGAAATTTGTTTAAATAATTTTTGTAAAAATAAATAAATTGCTGAACTAATTTTTTTTTTTTTTAAGTTGTTCTTAAAGAAAAAATTCGCTCTTTTTTCACAACACATTTCTAACAATTTTTCTAATAATAAGTAAATTGGCAATTATAACTTTCTTAAATACCATTTAATTATAAATAACTCAGCCAGGCACCTGAAATTTTTCCTTCAGTTGAGCCGAGAAATTATAATGATATTGGTAGTAGAATGTAATTACCCCCCCTCTCTCATTTAAAAATATTATATGCATGAGTACGCATATTTAAGAAAGTTTTTTTTTTTTTTTTTTTTTTTTTTTTTTTTTTTTTTACAACATAATTTGCATATGGGTTTACAAATCAATTTTCTCCACTTTCTTTTTAAGTAAGATCATTTTGCAAGATAAATGTATTTTTTATTCATATAAATATCAACATTTTATTAAAATTTATCAAAGTTTTCAAATAAGATTTTTTTCCATATTATCAAAGTTAAGTTTTCTTATCACCAAAAGTTCTTAAAGTTTTTCTTGTTAAGATTTATCATTATCATTCATCTTTTTATGATCTGCCGTATTATTTTTTTAAAAATCTCTTAAACTTGATTTTTTCTATTTTTTTTTTTAGCCATTAGCTATAATAATACATTAGCTCAATTATATTTAAATATATCATGCAATTTTTTTCTTCTTTCCTAATCAGTTTCCACAATTATGGGTTTTTAATGCTATTGATTCACCGCCATATCAAAATTCTTAAAATTAAAGGGGTAAGGGGGGGAAAAGGGGAAAGTAAGATATAATTCAAAGTAACGGCAGTAATAAGATTTGGTAGTCAAGTATCTGTCTTTTTTAATTCCTCATGCGTGGCCTGGAAGCGTTTTCAGGCTCTTTTTCGCAGTTGTAAATTCCCCAAAGGGAAATAGAAAATATATATTTGCTTGTAACCAATGAGTAAGATGGAATTTCTTTTCCGGACATTAGTGCAGTTTCAATTACATAATAGTTGCACTAAGACTGTTCATAGACCTGTATTGCATGACACACACTTGGTCGGATAAAAGGGGAATAACTGCCCCAGTAGCCTTTTCTGAATAGATTTTGCATCAAATAATTTAACAGCTCTTATTTTTTGTTTATTCTTTTTACTTCAAAAATCCATATATTTCCAAGTAATAACAATGGAAGCAATAACAGATGAGTTGCCTTCTATGATGTTAGACCCTCCATCTGATGCTGATATCGGTTTATTACCACTTAGAAGAACCAAATCCTCTACTTCTATATCTCCAACAACATCAAATATTATAAAAAATATTCCAACTGGTGATAAAAGTATTCCAATGAAAGAACTTTGCCAGAGACTCCGCAGCTTAATCAACAGTCGCCCATCAGATGGCATGCGCTCCCATTTGCCAGTATCAATTAAAATGGAAGCTAACCAAATCCTAGACCTTCTGCAGGATAGAATCTCAATGAACAATAAAAAGGAAAAAGGTATAGAAGTGGCAACCCAGGCAACAATTTCCCTAACGCATATAAAGGAAAAGGAGGAATATAGAAAAGCTAAGGAAAAATTACCTCGGGATAAGCAGTTATCAACAAATGCCATAAAGAAGCCTTCCTATGCAGAGGTGGCTAAATTAAAAAATAGAAAAAAGAAACCAACAATGCTTCTCTATCCAACAGAAGAAAACGACAAAACTATTGAATCAATTCTAAGAGAAGAATTGAAGGAGGACGGGCCCAATTTCAAAATCAGGACGGTGAGAAAACTTCAAAATAAAGGGCTGGCTATTGTATGTGACAAGGAGCAGGAATTTGACCAATTGAAGAAAACAATCGAATCTAATGATTCTCTTAAAAAGAATATAACTGTAAGATTGCCAGGAAAAAGATTACCAAGCCTAATAATATACGATCTGCCCAATGACACTACAAATAAAGATGTCCAAACGGCGATGAAAGCTTACACTAATATGCAGGAGGATCTGCGACTCCGATTCAAAATGAAAGGCCGCAGAGAAGGAACAAGCCATTGGATTCTGGAAACTCCCGGTGAGGTTCTCCAAACGCTTAAACAACTTAAAAAGATTCCTATAAACTGGTCCATGTACCAGATGAAAGAATTCTTTCATGTCAAGAGGTGCTCGACTTGTCAAGCCTATGGCCACACAGCCTTTTCAAACGAATGCAAGTTCACTACGCCTTTTTGTGGTTGTTGTGGTTATAGACACCACAGCAGAAGCTGCAGAAGTGAAGATTCCAACTGCATTAACTGCTACGAGAGCAACAGATTGAGAGGTACTAACTTCAACGTGCGGCACAAAGCCATCGACAATCAATGCCCCTGCTACCAAAAAGAGGTAGCAGCTTATGAAAAATCAAGGGACTATTATTAGTATGGACAGTATTAATTTTGAAAATTCTTCCTTTCCCTTTAACATCGCGACAGCCTCTACTCAAGACCCACTAAAAATACTCCAAATAAATTTAGCTAGAGCCAAAGCATCCACCAACCAGCTTCATTTGACAGCAAGCACGATTAAACCGGATATCATCCTAGTGCATTAACAATACCACTATAACAACGAAATCCGTGGAATTCCAAATTCATGGAAAACGTTTAGTTCCACTAACCAGAAAGCTGCAATTCTCATCCCGTCAGCCCAAATAAAACCTGCTCTATTGGCAACAAAAGTGAACGTGGTAGCTGTAAAAATTCAAACATCCTCCTATCCCATCACAATAATTTCTGCCTACTCCTCACCAGCACAAAATGTCAGCACAACTCTCCAAGAAATCCAAGAGATCATTACCAGCCTCCCGGAGGAAAAGATTATCATCGGCGCTGATCTCAATGGGCACAACACCCTTTGGGGGTACAGATCCAATGACAACAGAGGCAATGAAGTCTTGGATTTTATCTTAGCAAATAATTTATACATCATAAATAAATCAGATGCTCCACCAACTTTCCAAAGAAATAACAGCATTGGCTGGCCAGATCTGACATTATGTTCCCAATCAATTATAGACTCTTCCATTAACTGGGAGGTTCTGGATGATATTTCCTTAAGTGACCATAGATATATACAAACAACAATAGCATCAACTATAGCTAACCAGTTCTACAAAAGATACAAGACACGCCATGGGAATCATCCTAGATTTCTCAATATACTTGGTAAATATATTTATTATCTAGAAAATAAAATAGCAACAGCAAGAAATTCCAGAGAGCTAAATGACGCTACAATAGTTCTTCAAAACTCTATTATTAATGCCTGCAACAAAACCTTCAAGATCAAAAAACAGCTTTTGTTAACGAAACCAAACTGGCGGACAGAAAAATTGGAAATTCATAAAAAGAAAGTAAGAGCACTAAGAAAGAGAGCACAGAGGGCACCAGAAATTGAAAAGCAGTGGAGATACCAGATCTTCAAGAAAGAAAAAACAGAGTACAAAAAACATATTAAAAAAGCAAAAAACACGGGCTGGAGAAATTTCTGCAGTTTAGCCTCCAACCCATATGGAAAGCATTACAAAGCCGCCTTCCGGAAATCTGTTTTCCCATCTCAAATTCCATACCTGATGAACAGTGACCCAAAAGGAAGTCTGAAGGAAGCAGCGCAAACCATCTTGGACCAGATTTTCCCATCTCCTGCTATTTCAACTAACTATAATTTAAACACTTCAACGCAGCCACTTGACCCTCCATTTTCCCTCCAAGAAATTTCAATGATTATAGACAACCTTCCGTCAGGTAAAGCTCCCGGTATTGATGGAATTGACAACCTCCTTCTTAAAATTATACACAAGCGCTTTCATAATATCTTCCCAACTCTCTTTAATAAGTGCCTAGAATTAAGTTGCTTCCCAGATTCCTTGAAAATAGGAAATATTATTTTATTCCAAAAACAAGGAAAAGATCAGAGACTGGCATCTTCATATCGACCCATTTCTCTCCTGCCAACAATCGGGAATGTGCTAGAGAAATTAATGACCCAAAGGTTAACTTATCATCTTGAGACCACTAATAGCCTCAGCGAGCGTCAACATGGGTTTAGGGAAGGTAAATCTGTAGACACAGCCATCCATGAGCTGATAAACAAAATTCAAGCTGTAAGAAGAGAGGGCAAGCATGTCTTAGTGCTCTCTATTGATATAAAAGGAGCCTTTGACAACTTGCAACACAAAGATATTCTCAAAAGTCTGGATGAAAGTCCCTGTCCTTTAAACATCAATCGCCTCTTTCACAGTCTTCTCCAAAACAGGAAAGTGACCCTAATGACTCCAGAAGGTAGGGCCATGAAAGATCAGAAACAAGGCTGCCCTCAAGGATCATGCAGTGGTCCCGCTCTCTGGAATCTCGTAGCCAACGAAATTCTCAAGCAGGTCTGGCCAGAAAATGTACACATCCAAGCCTTTGCAGATGATTTTGTACTGGTTATCGAAGCGGACACAAAAAATAGCCTGGAAAGAGAAACTGAACTTGCAATAGCCAAATTTAATTCCTGGTGCTCAAATAATAAACTTTCCATCTCCACGGAAAAAACAACCCATATTTTATTCAGCAAAATGGCGAGAGGCCCCAGAATCATGTGGAATGGAGACATCATTAAGAGAAATAAATCTATTAAATATCTAGGAGTCCACATTGATGGCCAATTAAACTGGCTAGAACACATAGAAAAACAAGGAGAAAAGGCCATTAAAATGCACCAAAACCTCAAAAGAATCGCTGGAAGCACATGGGGAATCTCTCAGAAACACAAAAGAGTTCTTTACAAGACAGTAGTTGAGAGAATGCTCGCCCATGGTTTATCAGCGTGGTGTCTAAACCCAACATATAGAATGAAGAGGAAGCTATCCACCATTCAGAGACCATTTCTTCTCTACATTTCAGGTGCTTACCGCACAACTCCAACAGCAGCGCTACAAACCATTCTCGGCATTCCACCCCTGCACCTGCAATTACAGTTTGAAGCCAGACTAACGACAATATATCGCCTAAGAATCCCTCTTCCTCATAATATAACAGAGATACAACCAGAAGATCTAGAGAAGAAAGCAACTGGTTGGTCTACTCACCCTTCACAGCATCTCAATCCCAACCAAATTTCATTGGAAGATGAAGGAATAAATTTATCTCAAATAAATAATATCAATATGTTCACAGATGGCTCAAAAACAGAACATGGAGTTGAAGCTGCGTTTTGTGTTCTGTTCAATGATTCCTGGTCCTACCACTGGTCTGCCAAATTGAATGACAATAATACCGTTTTCCAAGCTGAACTCACTGCACTTCATGAAGCAGTAAAATATACATCTCAGTTTTCAAACAACAATACTTTTAAAATACATGTTGACAATAGAGCTAGTATCATGGCATCTTCAAATCCAAAGAGCACAAACCAAAAAGCAAGAGACATTTTTGGTGTCCTGCTTTCAAATCCAACAATAAAAATTTCATGGGTTAAAGCACACGCGGGCAATATAGGCAACGAAAAAGCAGATCAACTGGCAAAGGACGCAACGCAAAATGGGCAATTCTACATGCAAACAAAGATACCAAAACTACATATAAAAGCCCTCCTCCGGAAAGACATGCTTGAGGAATGGCAAGGATATTGGAGCAATGGTGTCACAGGCAGAAAATTTTTTAATATCTTACCTTCAGTCAACCTTAATCCCACTAACTGGAACAGAGAGGAAATTATTTTCTTCTCAGAACACGGCCCTTTTCCTGCCTACCTCAAAAGGTTCAACCTGTCTGAGAGTGACCAGTGCAGTTGTGGTGGGATAGGCACCGCACTTCATTATGCTACGGAATGCATCCTTACAATCTCCTGGCATATGAAAAAACCATCACCAAGCCATGAACAGGAATGGCTGAAAAGAGTCGCCAACAACTTCCTTTCCAGACAAAAAATCCACAGTATAATTAAATTTATAAGTGGAAATAGAGACCTATTCTCGCCTCCATAGCACTCAACATCAAGTCTCATACCAAAAAAGACTAAGGGTAAAAACAAGCACTACAGTCTCCTGTCACACATTTCAATCAAACAGAGATTGTCTTCATTTCCATTTCTCAAATCATTTTCCATCTGATTTTTTTTAACTGCATCCTGATCTACTATAACATAAAAAATGTGAACACAGATTATATGTATATTTTTACAAATTTTATCTCTCAATCTGCATTATATTTCTAAGCTAATTCCTACAAATTATATTTCTAAGTTGAAAAATTATGTAATCGGTCTCATCATAATATAATTTCTTATATAATTGTAAATTTTGTAAATAGTTATTTTTGTTTCGTTTTCCTACTGTAAATATTTTGTTAATTAAATAAAATTCCCGTAACATGCCTACCAAACCGTTCAGTGACCAGAATGGTCACGGATACGGGGGTATGAGACGGCGTTCTGTTCATACGATATATTAAAGGCAACGTTTTAAGACTTATTTCTGTGTTCCTGCTGATGTGTACCATATGAAATTAAATCCACTATTTTTGTTTCAGAAATGCCACTGCTTTAAAAATTATGCTGGACCAAGCTGTGCTGTTCATACTTCGAACTGCTGGCTCATGTATTGCTATCTCACTAGTTGCCACTCTTCTCTTCAGAGCTTCAATTGCAAATGTGATACAAAACTCTATGGAACAAGAGTAAAAAGTAAGAATGTAATGCTCTAATATTACGTTTTACCTTTTCATTTGTGACCTGATGTTAAAGAAGACTTGTAAGATATGACATCGTATCTGCAAACTGCTATATTAATAGGAGGGTGCATCTCTATATATTTCGATTGCACTAGTTCGATTAACATTCCGTTTAGACAATACGTGAGATCTATACGAATCCCTTAATTTCAAGAAGATTATGAGAATGATACTTATAACTGTTATATTAATAGGAGGGTGCATCTCTATATAGTTCGATTAATATCCCGATTAGATAATACGTGAGATCTATACGAATCCCTTAACTTCAAGAAGATTATGAGAATGATACTTATAACTGCTATATTAATAGGAGGGTGCATCTCTATATAGTTCGATTGCACTACTTCGATTAACATTCCGTTTAGATAATACGTGAGATCTATACGAATCCCTTAATTTCAAGACATAGCGAGATTATGAGAATGATACTTATAATCTCGAAGGCAGTAGTGACCTGATGGCAAGGTCTCGGTGCCGGCACCGGTGAGTTTCAGATTTGAGACCTGATTCCATCGAGGAACCACCATGTAAACTGCCCTGTTGCACGTCAAAATCGTGCAGGCCAAATTCCTCTTTCTGGTGTGATGCAGAAGCTTTAGGAGGAGGTATCAGGTATTGTTCTCGTCTTCTGACTGCGGTTAAAAATTACAAGATGTTAATTAAAATGGTACTTTAATATAACGAAACTAGTTATCTTGAACTAAACTACCCAAATTGGCATATTAGGGTTGAATACAGGGTTTCGGATTTACAACCACTATCTTCTGCAGCCTACATTCTACCATCACTTCACTATCGTCCATTTTTAATGTTATAAAAATACTTAATTTATAAATTTATAACTTCATATTAATAATAGTACTTCAATAATAGAACAATGCTAGATTCAATGGTAATGTAATTCAAATATATTAACGTTCCGATTTGAAACAAACACGAGGATAATTTTGGAACGATCTTAGTTATTTGGAATTGTGCTGATATCACAAAGATGATTCCCTAGTAGGCAATTCTTCTTTACTCTCAAAAAATTTCTAAATCACATCAGTGAAAAAAAGTTTGATCTTCAATTTCAGTTTTAATCTCTATCAGGCCCACATAAAGATGGTTATCTGATGGTTACGCTTAATTTAGTTATATTAATGTCCCATTTGGAAAGAACACGAGATTCTTTTCAAACGAGAATTCTGATAGGAGTTCATTTCGGTTCTCGTAATTTTGAACTCCAGTCAGATGATGAGGACGACAATGAGCTGACATTTCTTGTTTATTGTTTTCGGGACATAGCTTCATATTTGGTAAAAAGCAGGAACTGTATTTTTTTTATTAACAGGAAAAGAAATTCATCATGAGAATACTTTTAGAAAACATCGCATTTTTCAATGCCAATTATTTGATTTTATATTTACTTTAAAATTATTATAAGATTTACTTTTAAAATATAAAATCAAATTAAGGAAATTAAAGTTCCCTTTTTAAATATATTTCTATACTTTGTTTAGGTAACCAGCAATAATCCAAAATGCATAGTATCTTACGAAATACGAATTTTATTAATAGATGAATATTCAGAATTTAGTTTCATATAAAAGTAATTTATAAATTAGAATACTTCAAGTCCAAATATTGAAATGGAGCATTTTTAAAAAAAATAATTACAGTTATAGTTTATTAAATAGTTGTGCGTAATTTTCATATAGCTCAAGAATACTGGTATGATACTGGGAAACAACATACATATGTACCTCCACCTCCAGGATGGAAAGACGATGCCGCTCAAGGATCTCAATCTGCTCCTGTGAAAGGTAAGACGCTGCATTACATTGATAATTATATCTGTTAAGTGACACGCATTATGTAGTGGTTTTAATCTGACCTGATACTGCATATCTAGTCAAGTCCGTGAATCAAGGGCATATATTAAAAGGGAAGTGTGGCTTCTACGGTTGGTCAACCGAGCTTGTACCACTTGAGGTACATATTTGATTAATCTCCAACATATGAGGATGGGTTGGCTTCATAAGATTACTTCAGGGAAATTTTTATATCGCTTGAAATTAAGATATAGGAAAAGTCGCAATAATATGCCAGCCAATTAAGTGTACGGGAAGATGAGGAGGAAAGTGAGACATTGACTACTTTGTGTCCCGGGGCCAACAGCCTCAAAGAGGATACCAGTTCGGCGAATTGGCCTATGTCATGGACGGGTTATATTAAAAACAACAGTAGGCCACAAAAAAATTCTGTTGATATTGCTTCGTTCAGTGGTAGCAGGATGGTCGGTTGTACACAAGAAAAAGAAAAAGTCAGCCAGCCAGTCAGTACCAGCCATGGAGAATAATTAGTCATAAATCCTGTAGTGATTTACTAGTTTTTGAATAATACTTAATTTTGAGCATAGACCAAGGATACAATTAATAGCTTTTTTTTTACGACGGATGTTCCTCAACCGTATCATGCCTAGTCATGTCATGCATTAATCTATTCATTAGGTAGCTCTTGCTATTTGTTCCATTATATATCTTTTGTACTATTATTTCAAATCAATTGCTTAATATTTATAAGTAAACTTTATACATATTTCTAAAGCGTATTTTAGCGATATAAACTGCATTTGAAGAGTTTAATAAATTGAGATATTATGTAAAAATTTCTGATTTCACGACAGTAAAATTGTAGAGCAATATTTATAGATTGAATCAAGCGTGTATACCCTATTTTAAATAATAGATATGTAATTAAAAAAAGAGTGTAAACCTAACTTACTTACATTATTAAATTACATATTAAAAGACGCAGGAAAGACTATACTACTATTACTACTTTCATCTTATGTAATTTTCTCACACTAAGGTTTCAAAATTATCAATGGCACAATTGTATTTTATATTTTACTTTTCTGATGTTTTTTCTTTCTTCAATATTCCGTCAAAGCCAACCTTTCAAAAAATTTAAAATGCGTTTTTGATTCATTTCATTAATTATTGAAATGGAGTTATTCTTCTATACGGTTAGTATTTAATTTATTCTACTTTTCCCTGCACACTTGAGACATTGATGGACCGATTACGATAAATATTAAAATGGCACGAGAATTGTAGTAGTATTGTTAAATAGTAAAAGTTCATGAAAAGTCATTTGAATCCAATGTTATTTGATGTATATGATGATTTTTTGAAAAGATGTTTTGTGTGACAAAACTACTCTTTGTGGCTTTTTGTTGCAAAAAAATTCTCTGCTTTAGTGTTAATAATGCATATAAGGTAATTCACACAATTTAAAAAATTTAACATAAATATAGAATAAAGTTTCTGATTTTAAGAAATTACCTTTTATGTCACCAAAAATGATATTCGTTTTCTGTGATTCCCATGTGCCAGAAATTTTTGTACCATTGAGCAAACCAAAACCAGGAGCTGGTGGTGGAGGAGGAGGTGGTGGTGGTGCAAACCAGCGACAGCAATTAAATCCAAATAGCGGAGAAGTTCAAATTTTTGAAGGTGGACGTAATTTGAACCCTTTCCAGTCACATCAGCATCATCCACATGGTGGCCAGACCCAAGGATTTGTTAAGAACGGCCCAGGAAGCTTCGCAGGATCCAGTGGGAATCAAAGAATTCCTAGTTCGTCATTAAAAGGTTCTCAGAAGAATTCTAGGCCAGGGTCTCATGGTTCAGGAGGGAATTGGCAAGAGGACACAACGGACGACATTGAAGAAGCTTTAGAAGAAATGACAGAAGAACCGTCATCTTCCATATCGTTATTTGGGAAAGAATACGTTTCATGCTCAGTTGTACTTATTTTAAACTATGGATATCAATATATTTTGAATATTTGAATAAGATTCTTCAATTGTATCAGAAAATAATATTTTTTTATATACATTATAAAGTGTATTGATTGGCTCTGACATCATAAGCTATTGGTTTCTCTATCTGCTTCCGCTAATCGAATATCAACTCAGTTAGTGGAAGAGAATTTTCATCATAAGACTTCTAGAATGTACCGCATTCTTCTATATCAGTTGTATGATTTTATATTTATTTTTAAATTGCATTAAATTTTTCTGATTCATCACCTATAGTTTCTATTTATTATTACTGATTGTTCTAATTAAATGAAGTATTTCATACCGAAATTAAACAAAAGCTGACAATCTGAAAAAAAAAGAACACGAATTAAATCTGAGTTTTAAAATGGAAATGCTTTTTTAGGTAACCAATAATCATTTTTACTAGTTATTATCTTATGAAATATGAACTTTTTAATACCAATTAAAAGATTACAATTGGTGATTTTTTTGGATTGGTGAATTTGAAAGAAATGATAATAATTTAGAACACTTAAGTTTGAAATGAAGCATTTTAATTTATACAAAAATATTTATGGTTACTTTTCATTACAAGAATTGTGTTCAATATTCATATAGCTCATAAATATTGGCATGATGAAGGGAAACAACATACGTATATACCGACACCTCCAGATTGGAAAGAAGATATTCATCAAGGATCTAAATATAATAATGTTCCTCCTGTGAAAGGTAAGATTCTATATTACATCGGTAAAGGTATTAGTTGGGTGATATACATTATATGGTATTCTGATTACACATGGTCCAACATATCTAATTAACTCTTTAACGGCACTTAATGAAAGCAATTTTATGTTCATATATGTATCATTTATTGGTCAATCAAACTTGGAGCTCTTAAGATGTAAGTCTGACTAAGCTCTAGCATATGAGGGTAGGCTGCTCTCATGAAAGATTTTCTGATAAAAGAGCTCACATTGATATTTTTATAAAAAAACGGAAAAAAAAGAAAAAAAATCCCATCTTCCTGCAGTCAACCATACAACTTACATTGTGAAGATAATCAATCATAAATCTCGTTGTTGTCTACTAGTTCAAATTTTTGAATAATACTTGAAAACAAAGTCAAGGAATTGAATCTGTAATATGTTACTATTATCTTTGTTTCTCTATCACATTACGCCATGTCATGCTGTAACAGACTCACTTGGCATCTCATATCCCACATAATATTATTTGTTCTTTGGTATATTTTTTGTGCTGTTATTGTGTTGTAAGCAAGCCTTATGCTGATTTCTATTTTAGATATCATTTTAGCAAAATAAACTACTCTGGGAGGAATTAGCATTTTGAAGCAATTGTGAAAGAAATTTCCAATTGTTTCAAAGGTTTTTATTTTAAAAAGTTCTATTATATTTATAATTAAAGTTATTAATTAAAAATCCATATTATTAAATCCATTAATTAAAATCACTCTTTTACGTTGAATAAGTAACATTTCCATGTATCTTTATATAATTTGCTGAATCTCTGTGGTTTCAAAATCTTCCTTTCCGCCAATACATTTTTATTTTGCCTTTCATTTATTTAATTTAATATTCCAAGCTAACGAATTGTCTTTTCTGATAAATTTCTCTTAACCAGAGAGTTTTGGCGTATTTTTGCTTCGTGTCACCTTTTTCTATAGTGTGGAAATCTTTTTTTCCCATGAAGGCTGGGGAGGAGTTGTGGAACTTCTTTATATCTTTTTTCTTGGATATATACTTGGGAAATTGATGGATTAATTATGACAGACACATACGCACACATTAGGTAAAGAAGAATTCATTAAAAAAAAATCTCTGCATTATTTAATGAAGATGGCTATGATTTTTGAAAATATCTCTCGTCAGACAAAACTATACTGTGGGATATTTTGATGCTGAAAATTAATAATGCACATCATAATTGAATTCCAAAGATTTTATAAATTTAATTTTAAATAAAATTTCTGATTTTAAAAATTATTTATTTGCCCACCAAAAAAAATGATTTTTATTTTCTGTAATCCCCATATGCCAGAAATTTTAGTGCCTTTGAACAAACTACAGCCAGGAGAAGGAGCACCATTGAATCCCAATCAGAGACAACAATTCCTTCCAAATAGAGGTGCAATTCAAATTTTAGAAGGAGGTCTGCCTGTAAATCCTTTCCAGTCCCAACAATATCATCCACACGGTGGGCAAATTCAGGGAAGTACTAATAACGGACAAGGTGGATATCCCTTCCAATCACAACAATATCCCCTTCAAGGTGGGCAGATTCAAAAAAGTGTTAATATTGGACAAGCTGGAAACCCATTTCAATACCAACAGCATTCGCCGCATATTCAAGAAAGTGGTAATACCGTACGAGTCGGGCATCCCTTACAATCCCAACAGCATCATCCAAATCAAGGTGGACAGATTCAAGGAGGTTCTAAGGAACAAGTTGGACACCCCTTTCACTATCAACAACATCCTCCACACATTGGTCCTATTCAAGAAAGTGCTAATAACGGACAGGTTGGACAATCCTTTCATCCTCAACAACATTCTGCACTTGTTGGGAATATTCAAGAAAGTGCTAATAACGGACAGGCTGGACAATCCTTTCAACCTCAACAACATTCTGCACTTGTTGGGAATATTCAAGAAAGTGCTGATAACGGACAGGCTGGACAATCCTTTCAACATCAACAACATTCTGCACTTGTTGGGAATATTCAAGAAAGTGCTGATAACGGACAGGCTGGACAATCCTTTCAACCTCAACAACATTCTGCACTTGTTGGGAATATTCAAGAAAGTGCTAGCAATGGACAAGTTGGACAGTATTTTCAATCCCAAGAGCGTCATCCACATGGTGGGAAGATTCAAGAAAGTGCTAGTAATGGACAAGTTGGACAGTCTTTTCAATCCCAAGAGCGTCATCCACATGGTGGGAAGATTCAAGAAAGTGCTAGTAAAGGACAAGTTGGACAGTCTTTTCAATCCCAAGAGCGTCATCCACATGGTGGGCAGATTCAAGGAAATGCTAATAACGAACAAGTTGAACACTCTTTCCAATCCCAACAACATCTCTCACAGGATGGGCAAATCCAAGAAAGTGCTAAGAACGGAAAAGGTGGGCACTCCTTTCAATCCCAACAAAATCCTTCAAATGGTGGACAAATTCAAGCAAATGTTAATAATGGGCAAGTTGCACATCCATTTCAATCCCAACAACATCACCCACAAGGTGAACCAATTCAAGGGAGTGTTATTCGAGATTCTGAAACTTCTGTAATGTCAAATAAGAATCAAATAGTTTCCGATTCGTCTTTAGAAAGTGCTCGGGGAGATTCTGGGCCAAATGATCAAGATTCAGGAGGGAATAGAAAAGAGGATATAACCGACGAAAATAAAAAAGCCACAGAAAAAATGACAGAAGCTCCCTCATCTTCCGTATCATTATTTGGAAAAAAATACGTTTTATGCTCAGTTTTATTTATTTTAAACAATAGATATCAATATATTTTGAATATCTGAATGAGTAGTTTTAATTTGTACCTAAACGTAATTTAAAAAAAATATATACTATAGAGTATACAGAGTGGCTCTAACAATAAGCGAGTCTGAAGTTCCGAGTCTGAAAGCCGAGTTTATAAGTTAGGAGTTAAAAATTATTAAAGATTGCAATTCCAATTTCTTTGGTTTTTTATAATGTGTGATAAAATATATATCAACAATGAGAAATAAGGGAAAAATGCACATTTAGTAAATGATTTTTATTAGAATTCTACCATCTCTTTGTGACTTGAGTAATCTTTCTAAAGGAATCAAGTACCATGATGTCATAGTAACATTAACAACACAATTGGTGATCAGTAATCTAATAAAGATACAAATTTTGTAACTCTAGGTTAAGCTCTTATCCTATAGATAACGTCTATCCTATATATATAGACACATATTTTTTTATAATTAGCACAGATTACAACACTTATTACAAATTATATTTAAAATTAGTTTTAAATTGTTCAAACCACAATATTAAATATAATATAATCTTTGGTATTTAAAAAGGAATAAATAGGAAATTAGCTATAATATATCAGAATGATTCAATATAATTTTTAAAAAATGTTATCTTTTTGTAGATGTTTTCGATATAGAAATATCTCCTTTTAAAAGTTGATAGTTTTCAAATTTAAAAAGAAATATACAAAACTAATTAGAACAAAAAATAACTTTCACCAAGCAGGAGATGAAATTTAAAGAATAAAAACAAACGTATTAAGAAAGCAAGATAAATGAAACAAAACGCATTTGAAAAGAAATAATAATTCACAAATATTCACACATACTTATTTAACAAGTATTTCGTCCATTGAAATGAGCAACCACACTACATTAAAAGCATTACTACTAATTGCAAGATTTAAAATGCGATTTTCAAAATATATAGCTTATTCTTTGAGACAAAACTTTTCATTAATCGGTTTTTACAGTACAACGGTTTTATTATCGGTTTATATTGTACAACAAGAAAATTAGTCAATCTCTCTATAAAAAAAATCGAAATATCAGCAATGCTAATGAAATCTCTGGGTCTTTTTTGTCATCAAATATTTTTAAAGGTGAGCAAAATTTCAAATGCTGCCAAAATTTCGATAGCGTAAAATGCTTGCCAATTTTCAATCAAATGTAAAATTTCATCTCATCAATATTAGTGTAGATTTTCATTTCATACTTCCCATTAAGGTTTAATACAATTATATAATTATTGAGGATGCAAATTTAAAAGTGTACATGCTAAGAAATAGAAGTGGAAGTAAAAAGTCTGTACCGGATTAGTTTAGTTTAGTTTAGTTATATATTCCCCGTTTTAAAGCAACACTAGGGTTATTTTGGAACGGACCTGGTAATATTGAGATGGCGAGGGCGACACCTCGGCTGACACTCCCTCTTTCAAACTTCCACACCACACCAGCGGAAGGACGTTTGGCCCCGACGGATTTAACGTGCACCAGAACCAATTACACGACGGTTCTTTGCTGGAATTGGGTCTCGAACTCGAATCCCTGCGGTTCCAAAATCGAGACCTTACCACCAGGCCTCCGTGGCCCTCGTTTTTCTTAGAGAAATGTAATTTAATCAAAGATTTAAAGAGCAATGAAATATAATTGACATGAAACAATAAGCACCATATCAGATATTAGTGACTGACGCTACACATTCCTTTCGGATCACGTCAAACACTAATGACTCGTATTATAATTTTCCTTCAGGCCACATCGGTCTCTTCTGATTCAAACTATATTTTTCTTTCTGATCGCATCAGTCAGCAGTAACTGACTATATGCCGGCGTCCTGGCATAAGGGTAGCGCGTCTTTCCCGTGATCTGGGCGTCCCGGTTCGGGCATGATTTTTCTTCTGTGTTCTATCTGTTAGGTGTGTAAATGTGCACCCCTGTAAAAAGGGGTTGTGCAAGCGAATGTGACGCATGAAGTAGCTAAGTCGTACTTTTGGTCCTAGTTGGCGCTACTGAAAAAACAAGAGACGCTCACTCGGCTTAAATCGCTGACAGATAACTGTCAACGGGCCTTTTAAAGTTCCATAAGTCACAATATGACTGACTATATACTTTTTTATATAGATTCTGTTATTTACTATTAACCGGAGATATTTAAGGAAAATTTATTTTTCTATTAATAAAATTTAAATAATTTGGGGACCATAAAAGAATATATTTAAATATTACTATTATTATTGAACTGTACTGGAATAAAGGCCACAGATAACTGATTGATGAAAGACAAATTTCTAAAGGAATACAGAGTGTAGATTTTAATAAATATATACGCAAGAAATTTATCGTTATTACTACATGCAGTCTTATCGCAACGTTGCACATATCCACAGCTACCGATATATGGATGAAATCGAATACCTCTAATTAGCAGAAAACTTGAATAACCAAGCCTGACACTTAAAGTGTTAAATAATTTAGAAAGACAATATTTCTTCTCATTCAAAATATTTAAAAAAATAATAGTCCGGATAAGTACAAAAATATATTTTTAGCTAAATGAAAAACTGGGTTAAAACATCGTTTTGTAATTGAAAAGTTGAGAAGATGAGTACTAGTCACACATTCTTAATTTGAGATAACAAAGTTTTGATTGGCATTATTCTTTCATACAGGGTGGCTATAAAATAACTTTCACAGTTTGGCGACTTCTACAGCTAAAAGGAACGAAATGAAATCACATTTCATATACAGACTATGGAAGACACGGGAAGATGAATTCCGCAAAAACAAAAATTAGTACTAATAGTTGCCGATAGGAGAAATATTGCCGCTGCAATCACGAACAAGGAATTTGCACATCGAGATGGATTACGTAAAATTCCCAATGCGTGTGTGACATTCTTAGTAAGCGCCATGCATTCCTAGTAAAAAGGGAAGAGCAAATGACCTGTTAACAGTTCATTCTTTTCTATTGATGTGTTCTTGATTGACTGTTGATGCACTCTTAATATGGGCCCTACCTTACCTCAGCATGCTTTACTGGTAAAACTGTTCTACACTAGGCAGTGCAATGCTGTGGCTGCTTTTAAGCAAACCTGCATGTCTGGAAACAGAACATAAAACGGTCTGTTATGAACATCGAAACTGATAGTTTACACGCAATAGTGGAGAACGTCATGCACAGTATGCAATATGTTGTACACAGGGAAGGTCAGAATATTGAAAACGTTGCAAGGCGTCCAGAGGACCTTAATATTGACGAATAAAAGATTATTTTCTGTGAATTTCAATAATTCATTCATAACTGTACTCCCACACCTCCAGCATTTCCCCTATCGGCAACTATTGGCACTAATTTCTTTTTCTGCGGAAGTAATCTTCCCATGCCTTTCACAGTCTGTATATGAAATGTGGTTTAATTTCTTTCTTTCGTTTTAGCTGTAGATACCGCCAATCAGGAAAAATTATGGCCACCTTGTACTATTTAAGTTTTTCAATACGTCTGGTGCAAAGGAAGGGAGGCTGATTTAGTGTTGTTTTAGCATTCGATACTTGGATCACCATTTATCAAACTAATTCATAAAAAATAAAGCAATAAGTGGACTTGTACTATTCTTCTTACCGATTTGACTTCATATCATATCAAAAAGAATAATGACTACATCGTAAGTAAAATGATGATACAAATGAAGATTGCATTCAGGTTAGGACTCATAGCTTACAGGTCACACAAGAGACCAGACAGAGAGACGAAAAGAAACATGAAGACATAAAAAAGCATGGCTAAAATAGTCATTGAAATTAAAGAGTATTTAATCAGTAAAAAGTAAATTGCTAATCATAAAAGAAGATGGATAAATGCTATTAATTATTTCTAATCTAAACGTAGTAGTCATGAGCTTTGTTTCTATCTTTTCTTATATGGTGTTATGGGTCATTTCTGCGAAACGTGCTGTTTCGTCATGAATCCCAAAATCATTCTATTTTTCTGTTAAAAGCAAAGTAATGATCTTTACATTAATTGAAATTTGCTTACGTTTACTCTTTTAAATGATGGTTTTTCAAAAAATTAACGAATTTAACACATACAAAGTATTTCACTACGGAGTATATTAACTTTTGAAAGAGGCAGAATGTTTAAATACGAATCGGAATTATTTAACTTTGAAAGGATGTAAATGTCGTGAGAGAGGACAAGAGAAATGTTAATAAAATAATAAAGCAAAAAATTATAAGAAAATAAAAATAGTATTATAATTTTTAAAATTCTAAATAATTTTATTGCAATAATAATATCGAAAGTTATCACGAAAGAAAAATCAAATTACCGCATAATTTTTAATTGATTAAAATTTTAATGAAAATTAAAAAAAATCTATCCAAGATTACGACATTATCAATTTACAAATAATAATGTACAAAATTATGGAGTTCTAATTTTAAAAATTAGATGCAGTTCTAATTAGAAAATCGATGTTTTGTCCAGTAAAGCACCCCCCCCCCCCGTTCTACACCTGCATTATTAATAGAGATTACGTTGAAACTATATTTTATTCAATATATTTCTTCTTGGTTCCTCTAAAACTAATTAAATAGATGTATTTTCCGGTTTATATTTTGTTTGTATAGGATTATATTTTTTGAATGGATATTTGTTAAAATGTTTAAATATGAGAGTTATAGACAATATTTAAATATAAGTGATTCAAAATCGAAGTAAATTTGGCATAAGTTGATGAAAAAATTGATAATCTTTATTATAAAAAAATAAATACCATAAGAAAAATACATAAATGCAAAAATGGATTGAAATATAGAATAGATGCTTCATTTTCGGAGAGGAACTTGAATTCATCACCTGAAACTTAAAAAAGAAGAAAAAACTTAATCAAGAGTAATTAAGAGACATTTTCTCTGAAATATATATTAAAATATATTAATTTCTAACGACCTTTAGAATTCAAAATATTTACAACATATCTTTTTCAGCTATTTGTTTTAATTGCATGGCCGGGATTGGGATTTATCAAACGATCTTAATAGCTCATATATTAACAATGAAATGACATTCATTAATTCTGTCAAAAGATTTTTATTCAATTATGGAAATCAATAACCATATTTGAGATCCTAACTTATTCTCCCTTACTATCTATCCCTCTCTTAACTGTTCAGTTAGGAATAATCTGCTACAATCTCAAATTAATTGACTAATTATGTTGTATCAGATGCAAATTATATAATTTTAAGTTTTAAAATGCTTTGGTATAGTGTTATATTAAGTGAAAATACAAGCAAAGTAATATGAAAAGTATTGAAATCAAAACATATTGTAAAACCTGAAATTGTCCTTTTGTTTCGGAATATTCTGTCCAACTCCAGCGGTAATGATTGAATACTGAAATTTATTTGTCTAGTTGTTTGTCTTTTTGAGATATCGCTTTCACAGGCAAACTGACATAATTTCAAAATTGCTTTTATTTTTCGAAACGAAAAAAAAAAAAAAAGTGGAGATTCATTAAAATCTGGAGGTTGAATTTACGATTATTAAGGAATTTATTCTATTTCTTATATTTTCCATACAAGAAAGTAAAAAGGAACCAAAATGTGCCTTTCTTATGACAAGTGTTTTCGCAAAAATTTTCTGAATAAGGATACTTTCATTCAAAACGGAGTAATAATAATATGGTATAATAAAGCATGTAAACTAAAGAATAGGTTGTAAAGGCATCAGTGGTATAGCCTGGCTCTGACGGGTAGGCGGTTGTGTCGTAAAGAATTGCATGATGCGATAAGTATGTTTTGGTAAATTAGGAGATTGACAGGAATGAAAATTTCCCTGGTCTTGCAAACGTTCATTCGCTCATAATTCGCAATTGAGGATCTATCAATAACAAGAAATAGTAGAGTGGTGAATACATCGAATTCAACACAATTATATTAAACAGCCTGTTATTATAGGAAATGCACTCATCTACCTAGTTCGAAGGACAATTGTTATCTCAACAGACCCATGCTATGTTAGTGCTAGAAATCATGTTTGATTGAGATTAATGATACGCAGTCGAATCACATTATTATGACCATATATCTAATAGCTGGAGTAGCATCCTCTTACAGCCAAAACAGTAATTAATAGACTCAATGTGTGCTTGGAAGGTGGTAACAAGTAACCATAAACATGAGAACACCACAGCATCAGTTAACTCATGAAGAGTTTGAGGTGGAGGATCTTTCTGTTTGATTTGTCGATTAAAATGCTCCCAGAGATTTTCCTAGGGATTAAGATTACAGGAATTTGAAGGCTATGTTTTAACTCAAACTCTACCTTATGTTCCTCGAATCATGCTCGGACAATTTTGAAGACATGGTATGCAGCATTATTCAGTTGAAGCACGCCACCATTCGCAGGCTACATTAATTGCTATGCAAGAGTGAACCTGATAAGCAACGATGGATAAGCACACACAGCTACTGAGAGTATCTTCCTCAAGAATTATGGACCTAAAGCATGCTAAGGAAACATGTCCCAGTTAGGGATTACCAATACCGGTATATCGGGATACCGAATACCGGTATTTTGAGCCATTTGTACAATTTTGTAATACCGGTATTCACAAGTTTAAATACCGGATTTTCGGTATTTACAAGAAATGTTTCAAATTGTCTCCACTATATGTTCAGGGATCACCAACATAGCAAAATAGTATAAGTTTTTGTTTTTATGTCTCCCTAACGGGCGAAATTAATTAGAAGAACTATGAATATAAAGTTGCACCATACAATCAAGAGAGGAGATAAAGTACTGTTTGACAACGGATTGTAAAACCTTGCGCGCTTTTGCGCATGTGTTAGGATGGGTTTAATTCGACAAAATAGGGGAAAGAAAGAAGAAAGATGAAGGGAGGAGATGTTTACATTTAATAATCAAGACTCTCGGTTTTATAAGACGTAAACATTACAGATAATTAGTAATACAGAAGGAAAAAGTACTAATGCACAGTAAAATATTTCAGAGCATTTTTTTATTTAATATAAGGGACATAAACATTAAATTATGAAGAATAAATGAAATTTTCTTACGGTATTTACATAATTATAATGATTTTAAAAATGAAAATGAAAAAGAAGAAAAGAGACTAACCAATTCAAATCTTATCAAGTTTATAGTAAATTTTCTTAAAATTTTTTACCCACAAACCTATCCACATTCAGAAGAATTCGGTTCAGTTATCGAAGATTATGATGACATTAATGTCGGTTGTAAAAAGGAATTGTGTCTTCAACAAAAATTAGAATTAGCGATAAATAAAAAACTTTCAACAAACCAAAATACAATACAGAAATCAGCTATATCCCAAACAATCCGACGAGAAATCTATTTATTTGAAGAGAAGCGATTTAGAGATAAATACTTGGAAAAAGTATATTGCGCATTGCTAACAGAACCACCAATTAGCGTAGATGCCGAAAATGCGTTTTCGACAGCAGGTAAGTTTTGTACAAAATTACGTTCCAGGCTTAATGGCAGTATAATTAATGCATTATGTTTTTTAAGATCACATTTCAAAAATTTGTAATAGTACCTCAGATTGAATAATGATATTTACACTTTTTTGTGATTTAAATAAATAAGATGTTTCTTTACTTTTTTGTGATTCTTTATATATTGTTATAATTTATAAATTACAAATTATTTTTTGTGATATTTACACTCTCTAATAAAACTGGCAAATAAAAAAAAGAAGCACCTGTGTTTTCTTTCTTTTTCTAAAATTTCTACTACCGGTATTAAAACCGGTATCCCGGTATTATGATTTTAAAAATACCGAATACCGGTATTGAACTTTTGGTCCGATATTGCAATCCCTAGTCCCAGGCCATCATTGCATCTTCTACCTTGTTGCAGCACAACATTGGATTTGAATTTTTTTTTATGTCTCTCGGCGAATACGTCAATGCCTATCGATCATGTGCGGTAGAGATCGAGACTCATCTAAAAAAGCAGCCTTTGCCCACTGTTCTAGGGACCAATATTTTTACTGTATTGTAAATACGCGACGCTTCTTGTGATTAGTGTTTGCGTTAAGCTGCTTAGGGGTCATAATATAGTGACTTGACTGTGTAGTTTCGCTTTAAAAACAACATTGAAACATACCTTCTTCATCCTCTGAATCCGACCACAAAACTCTCATTGTACTGAAATCCGGCCTGCCTCCCTCGTTGGTTTGTTTTTCTTGAAAACTTCCCGGACGATTCATCGTGTTTCGAGAAAATCTTGAAAACTTTGTGTATGACTTTGGGCGGTTGTATGGATTGATTTCCTCCCAATCGTTGAATGTATCTGGATATTTGAATGTTTGCAAAGAATTTTCATCATCCACCATATCCAGATTCCTGACATTTTTTTTTACTCCTTTGGGATATTTTCTGTCATTGAGTATATCCAAGTTTGTTTTGTAAAATGGACCCACTGGCTTTCTAAAAATGTAATCTGAATTCTCATTTCGCCAATTTCTGTAATCTGGAGATTCATTTTCGTTTTCTTGAGCATTTTCATCAGCCTGATTTATGTACCTGAATCTTTCAAATCGTTTTGGTTTGGCTTCCATGTTCTCATACAAATTGATCTGATTACTGAAATCTGCAAAATATAAAGCAAATATATAAGCATTTTCAACATTGTGGCTATCAGTTTAGAAAATTTATCTACTATTTCTGTTTAATAAAAATAGATAAATAAATTTATATTTTATTGATTCCATTATTTGGTGATTTTTTTGTGTTGGTACTTTATTATTATTACTATGCAGTTTTCATATTTCTGTATAACAGCTATTGTTTAAGAAAGTCTTGATAAAATAGCTTGGTGTGGATTAATATATCAATATTCAACATGTGATACTATGGAATAAGCCCATATCTGAAGAAGATATATGGGTTCGAAATTTCTAAGCAAAGTTTCTTTTTTCAAGATTTTGGAAAGGAAACCTTTGTCAACAATTGGAAGATAAGATTTGTCCTCTCCCCTCTATGGATGGAAAACTATTTTTGTATTCTCTTACTGGCATTAAATCTAACCAATATTGGTTGGATTTAATGTTTACATTATTGTACAATATTGTGATTAATGGATTTCATTATTGTTTGGATTGGTTAGAGGATAAAGAATTAAAAGCAACTGATAGAAGACAATTCCAAAGCACTTTTTAGAGAAGGAAAAATTCTATAGATTCTATTTTTTATAATGCGATTTTTATTGCATTGCGATCCACACTAGACTAAGTTTTCTTAGATGATATCTCATAAGCAAGCTGAAGAGTGACACACTGTCCCATCCCTGAGTCGTATATTCCTCTAGGGAGAACCATGAGAAAGTGGAAGAGAAGTCGTCCGATAAGAAAGCGAGTTTTTGCTTCCGCGGAGGATACAGTAATGGTAATGTGGTCATGTTGATTACATTTTGATAATAAGTCTTATCAACCTACCAAGTTCGGTGCATGGACAGGTAATGGGTATTTGTTACTGACATTAGTATCATATTATTATTTACACAGTTGGTCATTTAAATGCACCGAACGGCAAAGAACTAGTGTATCAAGTATATCAAACAAGCCTTATTTCTATTGTCTGAAATAATTTGAGCACTTTTATACAAACGGCCATAAAAGATCTCAACTCATGTACAAACTTCAAGAGAAAGGAACTACTGAACTCCATAATGCAAAAGAAAAACACCTTCAAAATACTCATTTTGGGATGTAATTGTTACTTCCAATCACTGAGAAAAAAATCTTTTTATTGCTTCCTTATTGCTTTACCAAAATCAAAGAACTAGGCATCAGATCCCTACTGGTTCAATTTTGAAAATTTCTTATTTCCTTTAAGAATTCATGATGTCGAATTATGACATCAATGATTACCTATCCTTCATTTTTCATGTCCAAAATTATCTGAAAAACTCAATTTACTGCATGTTCTCTGTGGGAAAAACCTCGATGGAGCCCACGAGTCCAATCACTGTGTTCTTTTCGCCAATTTTTTTAGTTAATTTTAAAGATTAGGACATTTATATACATTATCAATCATTACTTGTCACTACCGCCCACCTACTTTAAGAGATATTGCAAAATAAAGTTTTGTGACAGTCCACAGCCTCAACATTTGGAACGATTGACTTCAATAATTAATTTCATTAATTTGGGCAAGAATCAGAATAGTCTATGTTTATTGAATAAGCCTAATTAAAAATAGTAATTTCTTTCAAGGTGATAATACGTAGTTCATCAAAGTTAACCACATGACTAATTAATGCTACTAATGTGTATATTAACAACTAGTCAGCGTAGATGGCTAATTAAATAATTGTTACAAGCAGTATTTCTTATCACAGATTAGGGGTTCCTTTTTTTCGTATAGAAAATAGAAGAAATTTATTAGATAACACAAATTGCACAAATGAAGAACTACCTTTCAATTCACAATTACATCAATTTTGAATAACATAAGTAAAAATGATCACCTTTGTCTTCTATATTGTTTTTCGAATCTAGAAAGTTTTCACTTATAGATCTTTCGTCTTCATATGGATAAGTATTTTCAAACTCTCTTGGGTGCGACAGTTTGAAATGATTTCCATAAGCGGTGTTTTTTTGGACGACTTCACTTTGTACAGGAGATTCTGCAAGGCGGAAATTGTTTGGAAAGTATTCTTTTCTGTTCCATCTACTTAAGGGGAATTGTTGTTTTGTTGGTACAAACATCCCATCCTCCTGGGAGTTTTGAAGATATATATCTGAATCCATTGATTTGCGATGATTTCCCCCAATTACTTCGTAACCTTGAAATGACAGAAAAATTTCAAGTGAAACATTTTAGAATCTAAATATATAAATAATTTTCTTTTACCAGAGGAAAAATTAATTATGAAACAATTTTTCAGTAGGAAGTTAGAAAGTGATTTATATAATCATTCTGATACAATACACTCTTCTAAGCAAAAGTATCTATTTGTAATAAATATTAAAGCAAAACTTTCTAGTAAATAAAGACATTAATTGATAGTATTATGGTAATTCTGAAATGAATTTATGGACAGAAAATAATTTTTTTCATATTTAGTTACTGATAACAAAAAAACGGGAATTTTTCTAGATTTACTGAGATTTGTTGTTAACACATGTTTACAGCAAATAATACATGAATTAAAAAAATTACATAACATATAAATTTTAAAAATTCTACTCCTTCACAAATTTATTTGATCATTTTTCATTTGTTTATAATACAATGAGCTATATCATTACAAATTTTGATATTACTAATACAATTAAAATAAGTTATTTACTAGTAAGAAGTTCTCTGAGGCATTATAGAGAACTTTTTTAATGTTAGAAAAAGCAGAAATGAATGATTCACTTATATAAATTTTTTTTATTACTTTAAAGCTTTTAGAAAATGCAGATTGGTTGATATCTAAAATACTGAGTTCCTAATATGCCAAGGCGTACCAAAAATGCTAAATTATTATATTTGAAGCTATCATATTTATTGGAATTAATTTAGGACAACTTGAATAATTTGGCATAAATGCTGTACATAATTGTAGAATACATCGCAAAAGCATATTGAAAATTTAAAAAATATGATAATTATGTATGTTACGCTTTAGATATCTCAGAAGACAATATTATCAAACGACATTTAAATTAACATTTTATATTAACAACATCTAAAAACATGATACTTTAACCTTAAAAATACTTGAATACCTCCAAAATCTGTTTCTCGTATGACAGGAACTTCAATCACATCGATCGTGGCAAAACCAATAGGTGGTGGTCGATAGGTATGTTCAATACCATGATCGTAGAAGTAAATACCGCCTAAAAGTATTAATTTAAGTTAAACATAATTCGAACAAAACATTATAGAAAAATAACATAAGGCTAAACAACATAATAGTTTCATGAGACTATGCAATTCATGTAGTTATAGTTATATAGTTCATATGTTTTATGTCTCTCAAAAAATTTCATAATACTAAGGTTGGTCTCCACGTTGTATTTGAGTGAGAACGGGTTATATATTATGGAATTCAATTCAATATGAAGTATTATGGATCTTCACATTCAGTTTTGAAGAGTCTTTTTAATTAAATTATTTTTAAAAATATTCGAGTTAAGAATGCTACTTAGAGTCAAAGGGAGAAAAAATTACACTCGTAACTAAGCTTTTCTTTTGGAATAATTTGGTTTAAACGGTATTTAAAAATTGTGTTATAAATAATTCGCTTAAAAGTTGTATTTAAACCTTGTTATGATATTAATAATTTGGTTTAAGAGTTGTATTTAAAAGTTGTTGTGTTATAAATAATTTGGCTTAAAAGTTGTATTTAAAAGTTGTGTTATAAATAATTTGGCTTAAAAGTTGTATTTAAAAATTGTTGTGTTATAAATAATTTGGTTTAAAAGTCGTATTTAAAAGTTGTTGTTTTATAAATAATTTGGTTTAAAAGTTTGTTGCTTTTAAAAATACGAATTATTAAAAAAAGCTATAATTTTTCTTAAAACTTTTGCAATTCTTTGTTTTCACTGAATTTGTAAACATTAAAATTTCAGCTTTTCTTTAAATAGTGAAGCAGATTTCTAGTCAAATCATGAATTGTTCATCGTATCTTTGATAATTTATATAAGCCAATTAATTTTAGGAAGTTAAAGGTCAAAATTCCCCATCAGATGGGCCAATATTAAGGCATCATTTAACAATCAGAAAATTCTTAGATTTTATTTTGTATGCTTTTATATAGCTTGAGACTATTGGATCGTAGGATGGTAATTGCAAAGATTAGTTGAGTATCAGTTTCTCTTGGGAAAAATAAAGAAATTGTTCTAGAAAATAGTTTCTATTCAATCGCATCTACTGTAGTAAAACACATGCATTCAGTTTGTGTTCACAGTATCTTTAATTTATGAATTTGGGAGAGTGATTGCTTTCTATACGAATTTTACTAAGAATATATTTTAGAAGCTAAATTATTGATGGAAGTTTAGTAAAAAAACTTAGAGTAAAACTAATTAGTTAAATTTTCTTTACTTTCCTTAAAACTTTTTCAAAAAATACGAATTTATTTGAATTATTTTTAAATCTATGAGAGCAATTTTTTGAAAGTTTTTTTCTTATATTATTTATTGATGAAGCTATAATTGGAGCCATTATTTGTTATAGCATGACTTAAAAAGTTAACTTTTTTTATATAACGTGAGGCCCAAAAGTTATTTTAAGATTCTTATATCTAATATCATTTAAAATAGCAGTATTAAAAACTTCATAATTCTAAAATTTTCATTAGCGGAAAAATGGAAATTTATCTGCGTATTTTGTTCGAATATTAAAGTAATAAGAATATTTTATTTCATACTAGTCACCTCAGGTAACCAGTGAGTCCACCAAATATTGGTTATATTTTGGTATTTATGTTCGGTATTATGGTATTTTAAATGATATTAGATCATTTAAATTTTTATAAAAGCTCTCTCAGTGAGTGTTATAACGAGACGACTTGATTGGCTTAAAATAATGTCCTTCAAAGTTCCATGGCTTGGTGAAGAGAAAAAAGGATTTTTTTCTCTTTAAGAAAAATGTTAGCGTGAAAAAATAATTTACTATATATCGCCAATAAAAATATACAAATATTTATTTTTTTTGTAATTTTTTTCAGTTGTACACTTATTGATTCAAGCAGCACAAAGCAGGATTTTTTACATCATTTAAAGTGTTTTTCCAATTGGAAGTATATGTCTTACTGCAACAGTGTAAAAATTATCTATTAGGCCATTATTAGAGTGGATACATTGTGTATTAACCCCTTCTTCCCATTCATTTATCAAAATTTTGAAAATATCGAAAGTGCAGAATTAACATTAAAAAAATTGTGAATCATATTTCCATGAACTAATTTCAATAACTTAAACAAAAAGTTATTAAAATTATTATAACCTCACAATTAACATTATAACTTCAATATTGGAAAAATCTTGGCTATTTTTGAGACTTACTTGAGACAGTTTGGCCGTACAGCGATGCATCGCAAGCGCAGCGGAGGCTGGGAAGTTCAAATTTGCATCCAGTCAGGAAACAATAAAAAAGCCAACATTTTCCTTGAAATTTATTGCATTTCTTTCCATTGAAATCTCTGAAGCAGACACATTCCTGAATGAAATTTCAAGAAATATATTTTATAATGTAGAGTATTATAATGAAAGTTAAATCATGTCTATGAAATGTTGTTGGTGTTTCGAGTAAATTTGTATATTGTAAATACTGAAATTGTTGTCACATTTAGAAGGAATATATACGATGGGGAAATTTTTCTCCCGGAATACTAAAAATGTCGTTAAAAACTATTACAATTCGGCATTTCGTTATTTCGATATATTATAAAGACATTTATAAAGAGTTTTAATAAAATCACTTATGTAAGCAAATTTCAATATGAGCATCTTTGATAGCATGAGAAGTGCAAAGCGATATTACAATTCTGGCCAAGTATTGTTCGACATTTGGGGTGTCATACTATTTACAGCATTATTTATGTTCATAACTTTGAATGTATTAATATTCTCAAAATAGTATTGCAAAATGTTATCTTTTATGTTATTTCAATATCGATATTGAGCACACGTCCACAGTTTTGTTATGAGAACCACTGGTCGAATTTAGTCAATTTCATTAACAAATAAACACACATATATATAATTTTATTTTCAGATTTGGAAGATTTTTACATAATTATGGCGATAAATATAATCGATATTGAACAATATCTGAAAGCAAATATTTTTGTCAATTGCAATTCGTTTTCATTGTGAATTTTAAAAAGTGAAAATAGCAATAGCGTTTTAATAAAGAAAACAAGATTTCAGTCAAATGATTGTTTTTCAATTTCAATGAAGATGATAGATTATTTCAGCAGGTCAGAAGACAATAGTATTAGATAAAAGAAAAGATTCATTGTCTAAAATAACAGAATAAATGTCAATTTTCCACTATTTTCAATATGCACTGTTCTTGAACTTATCTAATCTTACTATCTGCTCTGCGGTCCCTTCATCGTATTTCGATAAAATATCTAATGCAATGAATCGTCGAAAACACAGCTTTCAGTTTTAAATACAACAAAATCTGTCTAGCAAATAATCTATTTTTAGTAGAAATGGAGAGGTGATATATTGCGATTGGTAAACATTATTTTCTGGAAAAACAAACAAAAATCCCAACTGATTCACCGTTTGCTTTAGTTGTTATTATACTGGAAATGTGGTGTTTAGAATATTTTTAAATGTAATAACTTTGTGACTTCATACTGATATGACGAAATTAAAAAAGTTTTGACGCATTAAAGTTTTCTATAAGTATTTAAAATGTGTGTGGAATTATGTTTTAGTAATTTTTGTGTGATCTTTGTTTAGAAATTTTCAGTATTCGAATAACAATTATTTACAATTTTTTAAATAGGAAAATGTCTACAGATTGATATACCAACTGTAACTTCTTCAAGCGAAATATATGATAAAACTTTCAGAATACTCTAAAAATAGGATTTGAAGCCTATAGCTGCGAATTTATCAATTAATTTCATCTTATGTGGTAAGTATTAATTGAAAGATATATTTCTTATAATTTTAACAAGATTTTAAATTGAAATGTAATGAAAATTTAGAAATTTATCCACAATAAGTCCGAAGCATATTATTGCACAAAAAGCATTTTTTCGCCACTTTAAAATTTTAAAATTTTTTGGTTATGTTAATTTTATTTTAATATTTTTTTCTTTAGTCTAAGAAACATTTAAAATTTTATTTTAAATATTCTTTATAACAACACTTTTCATTGTTTAAACTATTGGACTTATGCTCGCGAACGTTGTAATAGCTTTAAAAAATACTATCGTAACATGCGTACTTTTTGCATGTACTTTATCGTTTGGTACTTTGGGATTATCCTGTCGACCTGTCAACGCTCGTGAAAATGCGCCAACCCTTTGGCGCCATCGTAATGAAAAGCAATTTCCGGTTAATGACGCATTTCGCAGTTATTGGCCCAGAACTGCCTTTTGACGATATCGGGTTTGGCGAAAATGGCGACGGAATAATCCCAAAGTACTTATCGTTCTATATATTTAGAAGTACATTTTTTTAAAAAATAATATAAAAATGAATGTATCAAACTTAAACATTCTCATGCCTCGATGTTGCCAATTTTCTTTGATTTTTTCCGTTCCATATATGCAATTTCTTATTTATTCTTCAGATAAAAAAATGCTATATTTTTACAAAATATTTTAAAATTTAAATGTTCTTATAATTTTTATAATATGGTATTAGAGATGAATTGGACATAGTTTTAAATTATAAATCCACTACAAAATAGAAATTCGAGAACTGTTTTTATACACAAATGTAATGATTCCTTCTTTTTTTTATGTAATTTTTTTAAATATTTTTCTAGATAGTTTAGATTTTTTTTCTACCTAATGCTATATCACATTTTCTATGTTCTTATTTAATTTTTTTTTTCAAAAGTGTGACTTTTCAGTATTTTGAAAATTTGCCAGCCATAATAAAATATTGTTCAGTAAGATATTCTGAACGTTTTAGTCAGAATTTTAGACAGCATGTTCACGTAATTTTTTTATAATAAATGATCGTTTAATTTTCCCACAAGTATGAAAAAAATTGGAATGTTGTGATATGTATTGCAACTCATTTGATTCTAAACATCGAATTAGACGCATTTCCATTTTGATAATCAACCCAAAATTCCAAGATGATTACATTCCTAGATTACTTAGCGATTTTCAAATGATTATGCCAAGAACGCTAAGATAACGTGTTTAGAACGGAATTTTCAGATTACGCCAAGATCGGCATCGCCGAATTACTAATTGGTAAGTTGTGACTTATTTTTCATTGTTTGCCTATTTATCGTGTGATATGTAAAATACTATATTTATTTTACGTCACAATAATAGTTTCATGACCAAGAAACATTGTTGCATTCTTTAGCAACAAACACAATGGAAAGCGATAAAAATATTTCACAGATCCGTAAGTTAACACTCTTATATACTTAGGGATATCGTTAACTTTATTCTATGCAACTATTTAAATTGTAGCACAAGGGATTTTCAGATTTCAATTTTATATAGAGTTGTTATATTTCTATTTGTAATTTATTTCTGGATAAAATAACTTTATTATAATTTTAATATTTCTATTATTATTTTTAAGGAAAACATGTTTGAAAATAAAAACAATCAGTTATGTTGCTAAATTTAGAATTTCAGTATTTACAACATATGAATGTTACCATACATGAAAGAAATTACATTAATCATATATTGAGAAAAAGGGAAATTTATATCTTAAAAATTCAATTAATATTTTTAACATCGTAAGATAAATATGGAAAATAAAATTTGCTTTTTTAAAAACTTAAATGTTTTTAATTGCAAATGGTTTTTGATAATTAGCCTGTCTTCGAATGTTTTTTGAACCATTTTAATATACTATATTGTCCATGTTCAAAATTTCCCAGAATGTTGTAATATTATTACAGTCTAATTAAATGAAAAAATATCTTACATCTGATAAACATAATCCTATGGTGCAGAAATTCCATGTTCTTGGATCATTTAGGAGAAATGGAACAGGTTTCGATCTTCCACAGGTGAGTTCTTAGTTAAATAAATAAAAAAAAAAGAAAAAAAAGAAGTTGAATTTATATACATACAAATACAGAGGGAATATTTCAATACATAAACACAAATTGAATTATTTAGAACATTTTTATCAAACTATCATTTGCCAACATGAATGTTGACAGATATGGACAGCGTTTTTCAAACTAAAATTCATAAACCTCAAAGAACTGTGAAGAGTTTGAGGTTCATATAAATGACTTAATAATTGGATAATAAGTACTTCAACTGATGTGCTAAACTATCGCTACTTATGATAACTCACATAGCAAGCCTGCTTGTACAATATTGATTGATATTACACTATTTAATATTTGACAATAGGATAGAATATTGCGAATAATGTTTAATATCATACAATATTATACAATACATGTGTGCTAAAAGAGAAAAAAGACTGTGTATTTGTCTATATGTTTACACTCTACAGGCCACTTGGAATATGTATCTCGTAAATTGATATCAACTGATATCAATTTACAAGAAAGGTTTTAGGACACTTAAAATGTGAATAAAAAGTCATTTTAGGTTCACTCAAAAATTTTTGAAATAGTATTTTTCACATACGTAGTGACGAGTACAAAACTTCGACATATTAAAGTTAGGTCCATTGTATTTTAGTAAATGGAAATAAAATTTACTATTGTTCAAGCGAAATACATTTTTGTCAGAAAACAATTCCTGCTCAAGAGACTCATGGCAAAATACGTTTGTTCAATTTGTGTTTTCTGTGCCGTCAGTTTTATATATTTTCTAATACGAATTCCATTCAATGTCAACTGAAAGTCAAACTTCCGGTCGCGATTATGATACAAATCATAAACTGAACATAATTCTTACAAATAGAATATAAAGAAATTTTCAACAAAAATTCAAGCGCTTTTTCTTATATTGATAAGATCCAGGGTGTACGAGGAATGGAGCAATTCGCCGAATCCTGGTCTATATAAATGAAAATCACCTACTTTACACATTTCAATAGAGCCTCGATTATCTAGGCCTCTCTCAACCAATGCCTCTATTAACAGAGCTGGTGCCAAAAAAATGTGCTATACACTTCTAATAAAGCCACGAATTTCAAAAAAAGGATGTTAAAGTTGGTGTTAAATCCGATTTTCGCTACGCTAAGTCTCATAAAAGGTTATGATTAAGAGATGATCTTTTGTTATTTAGAAAATAATAAAAATAAAATTTAGCTTTCATTCTATAATACTCGAGAAATGTTACAAACTTATTCAATATATTTTCATCAATTGACAGCACTGTAAACGTAACGGAAAGTTACGTTTTGTCGAAAGAAATGGCAATGAGTGCTCTTTTGAGAACATTTTTATAGAAGTGTAAAGAAAGGAAAAGGAATACTTGTATATGCATATTATCTTATAAAACGTTTTATAAATAATATAAAAACTTATTAAAATTTTAAAATGTTGTAGTACTTATGATCTTATTTTTATAATTTTAAATAAACAATTGTAGAATTGTGGAAAATCTTGTTGAAAGAGAGGAAAGAATGCTTTAATTTTTTTCTATTAATTGAATTTTTAAATAACTGAGGCGATTTTAGTCTCAGTAAACTCAGATATTCGAAGCACTATTGTACTAAATGAAAACAATAACATAATCATTATGGAAAAAAAATTTATAACAAACAGTTGTAACTATCCAAGCAGGATTTTCGTTGTATTTTCAAATCAAACGGAACTGGAACTGTGTCACGCCTCATAAAATAAAGTTCATAAATCAAAATAAGTAAAGACATACCTTTGGAGTCCTTCTTAACAAGAGCAATCAGTTGCATGTATCTGGCCGGAGAGAATGCAGCAACAGGTCTTTGTGAGATGTAACCATCTTTAGTAATAGGACAGGTCATTATTTTCTTAAGAATACTTCGCATAAAATCTTCCACTGAATATGTAACTGATGTAGGAATCAATAGCCAAAGTGTAGTCAGGAAGATTATAAATCCAATGCTCATGACATGTTCATTGTTGAACCACTGCTAAAGATAATATTCAGAATGAATTTTGCTTCTGGACTAAAACGTAAACAAAGAAAAAAAATTATGAATTTAGAATTTGTGAATTTATTTACAAAGATGCGTATTGAACTTAGAATACGTTTGCGTTATAAACTGACGCGATACCTTTTTGAAAGCTTTTACCCTTTTTGATCTTTAGAAATGAGGACGGGAAGCTTCCGATATGCGGTTAGTTCCCACTACAATAGGGAGAGGACAGGTATGGCTCCTCCCATCAATGACGGGACGTGCTTCCTTAGGGAAGGGTTGTACCGTGGCCGGTGTTGGTCCTTAGGACTGAACCACAGTGTTGCTGTTTCGATCATTCAAGTTTTTCCGTGTGCCTTCCGGCGGATCGGACTAGTCAGCTTGTGATTAACCCTTTTTGATCAAAATGAAATGATTTGGCAATGTTGGCAAAATGTATTATATTCAAGCTTCCGATAATACTGTGTAGCAAACTTTTTTTTTGTCGTTGAAACTAATGTACTGTATAATCAAGACAGTGAAACGAAAAAATTTCAATTATATGGATATAGTCGAAGTTTTTATAGATGTTCTGTATGAAATCTACATTTCTAGGATGGCTGTGTCAAAGGATTGTACTATACATTTTAGTGCTGTTGAAAGTTTGACTATTTAAGAATGACCTAAGCATCTTAGTAAACATAGTAAATTTTAGTTTATAAAATTTTTAGTAATATATAACGATTGTAATCATATAGTTTTAAAAATATATTATTTGTGTAGTTATGTAAAAAGGGGGCAAATTAAGCTTTCTTTTTATTGTAAACAGCATATATTATGACTAAAAAATAAGATTTTTTTGAAATCACAAATGAGCTTATATGAATTTCGATGGATCTGTAATAAAATAAACTGTTAAATTAATTATCAGCGATTTCCGTTTTGCTGCTAGCTTTTATGTTTTTGAAATCATAGCATCCTAAATCTGTCAGACGCTGTGCAAAATAGACCTCTTTTACATAGTTTATCAATAATATGAGAATACCAACATTAATAAAATTCAGTGCCATATTTGGAGTATAAACCATGCATGATATCCAAAAAGTATAGACATAATACAATTAAATAATATATACTTATATTAAGTCATTAGTCGTATTATACTGGATAATTAATATACTTTGTTATCTACTTACCTAACAAATGATGGATATTTATTAATTTAATCGCATAATTGATTCATTTTGTTAAAATATGTATAGATAGTTACTATATGCAATAAATTTATGATTAAATTACGAAATTTAAAGAATCATTAAAGTCTATTAATAAATGAAACACTAAAAAAATATAAAATTGCAAAAAGACTAAACTTAAAAAATATCTATTCTTCCCATTTATTTTAGGACCACAAATAAGTCATACAAATTAAATCACAAAATATGATTTTCTTTTTATTTATTACCTCCAATTAATACGTTTTTAATAGTATTTACCAGGTTTTTTTTTTATTTAAATTGGAAAATACATTTTTTTCTTGTGAAAGTATAGAAGCTCATACATTGATGTATCAAAATTAATATTTTTTTGGTTAATTTAATATGAAAAATTTAGCATTCTAACCCTTTTACCCATGATTTATTTAATTTCCTATTTAGGTGAGATATCGTATTTGGAAATTTCATACTTGTTTCAACATACATACGAATGAAAATAAATCTAAAATAATTATTCTAACGATTTTCATTTTTTAAAATTAATTACTGATTTGACAAACTTATAGATTTCAATATCAAGATTCTTTTATTCTATGCACGAGTTTGAGTTCATTTTATGTAAAAGGGTTAAATAATGAAAAAAACTTTAATAAAAATTTTTAGGATTGTAAAAATTCTTTCAAAATCTTAGATATCAATTATTGCATCATATATTCAAATCTGAACACAACTCATTTGTAGCATAAATGAATCATTATCTGTGATGACTACATTTCTTTGCATATGAGCTTATCTCAAAATGTCATTGTTACACACAAATTTGTTTGTGATTATTTTTCAGATAAAGTGTAAGCATTTAGTTCAACTTTCTTTCTAAAATTTGCACTTACTTCATGCGATCGGCAGTCACGTTTCGGAATGGCAAACTTCCTCTTCTACTTTGATGGAATTTTAAAAGCTTTTAAGAAAAATTAATTTAATAGAGTATACATATAAAACAATACTGTTTTCTCAACAGTAATGTCCAATAACTCTTTTCCTTTAGCAAAAAATAAGACACATATTGTTGCATAATAATATAAATATACAACATAAAAATTATTAACCAGATTCAATTGTTTATAATATGAATTGCTAATAACTATATCTCAACAACGGTTTCAATTAAAAGATTTTACTAACTCTGGTTATTTAAATCTGGTATTTTCAGAGTGTGATAGTAAGAATAAAAGAATTATCAGTGCTTGTTTATATTTGTTATTTTCATATTAAAACCAAATCTCTAAACTCCATTGTACGTAAGATGCCAAGATTTCGCCAAAATTGTTGGATTCACGGATTTACTTGGCGATCTCCAGATTATACCAAGTCACAAAAAAATGCAAATAATCCCCAACTAAGCTTGGCGTTTTCAATCTTGGCGTAATCTGAAAATTGAGAAGTAAGCCAATTACCTTGGGGTTCTTGGTGTAATTTGAAAATTTCCAAATAAATTCGGGGCCTTAAAAATGAACGAATACCAATGAATTTTACACTAAATTTATATATTTGCGTCCAATTTCAATTACAATTTGTAGAAGAGTGGATTATCCATCTATTCGCTTGCATGAGAACTTGATAATTGAAAAACTTAATAACCTAGTATGCATTTTTGATGACAAAATTGTAGCCAGGCATAAAAATTTGGAGACAATTGGATTGTGGGAAGTTGTCAAAAAAAAAAAATTAAATTTCCTTTACTATATTCCGAAAACTAAACACAAATCGCCCCATATTGTAATAGATATTAGATTACAATTACAATCTAATATAAATCGAAGAAAGAAAAGCTTTAGATTATTTCAGTTGTCTCGAATAATAATAAAGCATCGATAAGGAATAATCATTATCTGCCTGTGAAGAATCGAAGTGTGTAAATCGAAGAAAGAAAAGCTTTAGATTATTTCAGTTGTCTCGAATAATAATAAAGCATCGATAAGGAATAATCATTATTTGCGTTTGTTGTTCTATAAAACAGACGGTTTGAGGTTGAATAATTATCAAAATTTACACAAATATATTCTAAAATGAGAAGATAAGCATTTCAGATCAGTTTTTTTGAAGTTTTTATTAGAAAATTTAATTAATGGGAAATCAAGTAAAATTCTGCCATTTTTCTGCGATATTCTAAAAAAAATTACTTTCCCCCCACCGTTTTAAAATTAAAAAAATTATCTTGTTAACGATGCCAATATATCTATTGTGTAATTTTTTTATGAATTTTGATAGTTTTTAAAAATATTTTTTTTTTTATTTTATTATAGCACTAAATTACAATTTCAATGTTGCATCGTTATTTAATCGAAGTATTTTATTCAACTATTGTAAGCTAAATAAAAATTCCTTTTATTTTCTAAGCAGTGTATATGGGAATTAAGAAAGCGAAGTTACAATATTATGAAGACAATGCGCAGTTAGACGATATGTTATCAGAACATTTGCGTTTGTAACCATACTATGATATCATGAAAATTGATTCTATTAGAAAGATTCGTTTAGACAATAAACAGAGCAAAACGTAAGCGTATTAAAATATCTCGAATGTATTATTTGTCATAATTTGATGCTTAAAAACACTTTATTGAGGGAATCAGGAAGATCAACGTTATGCATAGGAGGTTTAAGGAAACAGATTTTCATTGCAAATCATGGCAGCCAAAAACAGCTAGTAGTACATTAAAATCATTGAAAATTCTATTGTCATTAAGTTTATTGAGTTTCCAACTTATTATACTTGAAATATTGTATATCCCTTTTAAGAAAATTGAAAATTTTGTTATTATTAGCGAAAAAATTAAGGATGTTCCAGCTTTTCAGAGCCCACAGTTTGTTAATTCCTGACTGAAATCGCCGTACCAAGAAGAGGAGACGAGATTGTGCGACATATTCAAAGCATATGACGTCAGAATCAAATGATATGCATAATTAAGCAGGTCTTTAAATGTTTGACTACACTTTCCTTGCGTTTTTTCCCATCCGGCAAGATTCGCAATAGAATCTAAAACTGAATCGGGTACCATATTTAATGTGGAACCCTTTAGCATTAAGAAACTCCAACGCTGTTCGACATGGGTCTCGTGATGATAATAATAATAATAAAATATTTCTGATTTATTATCATATTTCCATAAGTGATTACACTTAAAGAGTAGAGTGCAAAAAAGTTGACAGAACTAATTTGAACAAAATTTCAAGTGTCTGCTACTGCTAATACTGTTACATTCCCGTTTGTTCCACATAAACAGAAAGTGGACAATATGATCAATCATAGTCTGAGAATCTAGACAGGACAAATCATTTTATGCAGTACAGCCGTTCCACAAATGTCCCATTAGCATAATCGGATATCACATGATGTTTGATTGTGAGGGGGGGGGGTCGGAAAGTTTGTTCAACTGTAAAAATGTGCTAAAAAAAATGGTGCGTTTGTCAAAGAAGTAAATTGATTTATAATACGGGAATTTTCTTTATTCTAGGATTTATTTGAATATCTGCAGAACGGTTTTAATAGTATTTCCCACAAGGCTGTGTAGATTTATTTTATATGTGTTGATTTTGAATATTTTGATGTATAGTATGCATGTGATTTTCACCAAACGTTTAACAAAAATATTTAAAATACAAATTACAGCAGTACTTTTTTTCAATATCAGAATTGCTTAATTAATTTATTTGATTTACTACTACTACCATTAATTTTTTAAAAAAAACTACGGCATTATAGATACTGAAAATATTTGAAATTAGATTTTATATGAAGGACATTTTCCGTAATGTTAATTCAATTAGAGTCCTTAAGATGAAGGTTGTATTTTCCCGGTTGAAACAACCAGGTTGAAATTTTACTTACTATAAAAGACATGAAGAAAGAATGCTTTCAACTTTATGAAGCACTACGCACACATCAGTTAATTAGAAATCCACAAAATTTCGGTCTTTTTTTACTCTTTTAACCACTCTACAACTATTTTTTAATTTTTTAATGCGTTTTTTGACTGTTTTTATTTGTTTTAAAGTAGTGACTTAACCAAGCTTAAGTGAAGTTTACCTCGCAAAAACGGAGACAAACTTTCTTATATTACAACATTTGTGGACAAAATGAGCAGTACTAATAAAATAAATATTAAAAAAAACACATGAAGAAAATTAGGTACGTAGTTTTTTTTAAAAAATCTTCTGATTCAATTAATATTCTATTATTATATTAAAACGTTTCAGAAGGTGAAAAATTTTATATATTCTAATGTATTACACCAAAAGTAGTTTTTAGGTTAGAAACATTTACATGAAAGGATTTTGAATCCAAGAAACATCCTATATATCAACGAGTAAATGTTATATTTAATGTGAAATTTAGTATATATAGAAAAAATAATCTGTTTTGATTACAAAAACAGCATTATTTGTTTCATAAAATCTTTGTTTTTGAAAAGCAAATCGAAAATTTGTTAGATTATGATAATCTTCAAATTCATAACCACAAACCGATATGCTCACAAAAGAAGAAAGGGAAAAAAAAATTCTCCATAACATTTTTGTAATATTATAATGTGTGAATATAGGCTCAATAATAAGAGTCAATTTATTTTAATTTTAATATACTTGAAATAAAAATTTAAAAAATATTGAATGTCATATAATCTAAAGGTCTGAAAACATAGAATTGAACTATATTTTAAATTAAAAATAGATTTTTAAATTTATATTAATGTTTAGAGTTTAAAAAAATCGTTTTAATCGTGATGTTTATAAACATAATAGCATATTTTTCATATGAATCTATTTAAAAGAATTTTAAACGTGTGTCAAAATTTGAAAATCAAAACACGTTTGTTTTGAGAAAAACGCAACCCAACGCAAAAAAAAAAAAAAAAAAATCTCCTATATTTTTTTTATCACAAAAGATCCGTTAATTCCATTTTTAAAGGTTAATCGATACTTTTTCAAATCTCTGTTTATTATGCATTTTCTTAATTGATGAAATGTCTATTTTTTGAGCTAAAATTGAAAAATTAGATTCTTTTACCGTACATACCGTCCCAGTTTTCTTAATTTAAAATTCTATCAGTTTTATACATGGGAATGAAATCAAAATCAGTTCTGGGCACGAATTCGAAATAAATTTAATAAATACTAACAAACAATTTATTTTTGGAAATTATGAGGACAATGATGTGCACTTTCACAGTTTTTAAACAATGAAATTATTATAGTCCTTTTAATACAAAAAGCCAATTCTTTTCATCGCTCTTACAGATATTCTTTCTTGTCAATACATTTATTGCACGCATCATTATTTTGATGACAAAACAATAAGCTTAGAAAAGAAAGAAAATTCATCTATGAAGCCATTTAAACTATTGATCTACAGTCCAAGGAAAGGAATTTTTTCGCTATTTGCCCATACCTTTTAGAGCAATCGCAGAGCTGCATTTCTATTATTCATTATCTCACACTATGTACTACAGTACACCACTCGTTTACTGAAAGAGTAGTTGAGTACTTTTAATGGTTCTTAATGCGTGTCAATCGGAAACCAAAGACTAGTCTGAATAATTGATAACCGAGGAAAATTCTATCCTTTTGTGATCTGTGCACGGAGTTTGTTCTGAGTGACAGTTCTGAAGGGCTGCTCTTACAGGAGTGTGCCTCTGTGAAAGAGTCTCTAGGAGGCCAGCGCAACTGAAAACGGAAGTTTTTTTTTTTGTTTTTGTTTTTATAGGTCTGGAAAGTATTCATCTATTTTTTTTTGTGTGTGTACACAGGCGAGCAGAAATTTCAAATGGGAATCAAAGTGCTACTCATTATCTGTTATTACATAAAATTTATTAATAATAAAGGAGACTTTGCGCATGTATTGGTGAGTTCCTTTGGACAGACTTCTGGATCTTGAACTAAAAAAATGGCATAAATATATTTTGAAGGATTAGAATATACATTTCAGAGAGATTTTGAAATTCTCCAAATCAACAATTACAATTTCACTCAATTTTCAATTAATTTAAAATGAATCAAAATTTTGTGTATTTTAGATAATTTATTTTAAAAATATTTTCAAACATTTTTTAAACGTACTTTAAAATATTGAAAATTATCCTTTTAATGATTCCAATTTAATTGGAGTGAAATTATTTTTCAACGTTTCATCAGATTAAAATTTTCGGAACAATCCTGATTTTCGAATCATGATTACAGACATAAAAAAAATTATTGAATTCAAATTAAATGGCGTAAATTATTTTATTTGTGCTTTAAGTAAAATGATTAATAGAAGAGGAGATTAATTAGATTGTTTTAAGAAAAGTTAATTTCTAAAAAATTCTCGTTTCCGAGCCTTTATACATAAATTATTGTCATCTTAATATGATCAGTGCGGATGAACCAAGTTGAAGAAGAATTAGTAGCAAAATATAATATTTCCCTAAATATCCTCAGCACTCTGCACTTTACATTGTTTATTTATTTTCATTAAAATTGTATGGGCATTAAATAAGAGCATTTTTTTTTTTTTGCAAAATTTACTAAGAATTTAATACATTTTACTTAGTAATCACCTACATTAATTTTTGTTATTTTCAATTTAATAAAAAAATTCTAAAAATATTAAAACGATATATATACATATAGTTCATTTTTCAAAAACATTCCATTAATTAAAAAATATGTACACTGTATTGTAGATTTATATAGAGATAAATTACACCTATTCTGCCGGCGTCCTGGCATAGGGTTAGCGCGTCTTCCCCGTGATCTGGACATCCCGGGTTCGAGTCCCGGTTTGGGCATGGTTGTTCTTCCTGTTCTATTTGTGAGATGTGTGAATGTGCCCTCCTGTAAAAAGGGGCTGTGCAAGCGAATGAGGGATGCGTGAGTAGTCAGGTCGTACTCTTGGCCCAAGTTGGCTCTACGATAAAAACAAGAGGCGCTCCCCCTTAGACTTAAATCGGCTGTCTTCGAACAGCGCGCTTGTCAGTGACACGTGCCATAAGAAACAACAACACCTATTCTGACTTCAAATTAAAACTATTCCGATTCCACACTCATTGGTTGACTGAATAAGATAAGTTTTAAAACTAAGATGTCTTTCTCTTTCTCATTGCTTTCCGTTATATTTCATTATTAAAACATTACATTTAATTCATTGTATTTGGTGAAATCAAGTAAGCATCAGTTTTGAATGAAAAACACATATATTGTCTTTATAGACGTCAATTTTAGAGCACAAAACGGAAAATAATATTTGTGTTCATATTTACTCTTTTTCTTTGTCAATTTTTGTTTTGTAAAGCAATCAAATTTGTTCAGCTTTATAACAATCTATTCATAAAATTATTTTCAAAATTTTAACAATAATTTTGTGGTAACAGCATTTAAAATCTAGACACATTAATATTTATATTCATGTTTCTGAGAACAGTGAAGGAATATTTTATATATTTTAAATTCTAAATAATAATAACCTAAAACTAGCTTACTGACGACTGAGAGTGAGATTATTTCATTTAAATTTTTTAATTTATAAATATTCAAAAAATATATTTTATGATTATTATTGAACTGAAAAAAAAATTATAGTTAGAAAATTTATATTTCTATTTTCGAATATTTAATGAAACTTTTTGTCCGATTATTATACTGATTTTTCTAGTGTGTTTGTTTGTTACGAAATTGAAGAATGGTATCATATTTATAACGCTATTTTGCTCAGAGAACATCAGAATAAATAAAAAGAAACAGCAAAACAGAATTGAATTATAAAATAAATATTAATAAGTAGTGATTTTGGTATTGTTTGAAACTCTTTAATATATTTATTGCTTTTAATGTATTAGTGTAATGGTTACTTTTTAATAAATAAAGATGCTTAAATCTTTTTGTAATAAGCGGTGTAATTTATATATTATAAATGAAACACATATTTATTTGTGTTCCTTTGTACGTGTATCTTTAGACATATGAATGAAAATATGATGCTTTTTATTGTATCTAAAATAATAGTAAAATAATAAGTACCTAATGATGCAATCTAAAACGAAATGAAACAATACATTTGTGTTAAAAAAATGTACATATATGTAACAAGGACTTACATAAAGTTTCGAGTAAACATAGCAAATCCGCTAATATTACGGGTTCTTCGACATAAATGAATTTTCATTGTTATCTTCATTATAAAGTTGTCATTAAATATATAAACTTATTAAATGAATCTTCAAAACTTATAATTTAACAAATAATTAAAAAAGAATGCATAAATTTTACTTATATTTTGCTTAGTTTCTATTAACACAAACTTAAAAGTTTTGTTTAGAAGAAAAAAAAAAAGTGAATATCAATTTTTAAAACGAAATACGTAGAAAATTGAAATCAAAGATATGACAGTGATATTTATTTTCTATTCTCTGTAAGAGTCATAAATTAAATAAGATGAAGTGACAAAATATTAAATAATTTCCAAATTTATAGAAATTCATTCGAAACAAACATAAAAAAAACCCCAGCAGCAACTACTCCGATTCAGAATGAACGCAAACCATATTTTCTTTGCTATCATCCATACCATCATTCTTGAGCATATCTTGTAAATTCCGAATATACCTGATTGCCATTCTCAAGATCTCAACTTTAGAAAGTCTTTTGTCTTTGTCCTTTGCATTTAAAGGGATGTGACTTTTTAACCTTTCAAAACCATCGTTGACATTTCTTACTCTTTGCCTCTCCCTTTCGTTTCTTCTCCGTATAAAAGATGGTTCAAGCCAATACTCGTAAGGTGAAAATGGCGTCGGAAGAGGTATTTTGCATTGCGGTGCGAAAGGGTCTTTATCTGCTTTCATGTCATTCATGTCATGTTCCGCGTCTCCTTGGCTTTGATTGCTACAGCCAGAAATCCCAACTCTATCATCATCATCGTCATCGTCTTCTTCGTGTTCATCCATTTCAGGACTGGTTAAGTTCCTCGGGGTAACTGGAGGGTCAGACGCTGGTCCACCCCCACTTGAGCCACTTTCTAGGATCATTGTGGGACCGAGTGGAGGCATCATGTTAACGAATGAGTAGTGAGGAACTAATTCACAGGGGAGGGTGAAACCCATGTTGACGAGTTGCTCAAAATCATGCGGCATGACATCAGGTGTCAAGGGAAGGGGTGTCAACATGGTATATTCTGGCATCTTACCTGAAGACATCTTCTGTCAAGAATATAAGGAGCTTTAAGCTCAGAAGTTTTCTGAAACAGAAAAGTTCTTAAATAAGTAAAAAATACAATATGCATGGATTGAAAAAAATTGATCGTTTGTTAAGAGTTATTTTGAAATCTTCTGTAGTTTACTTTAACCAAAAGAGCTTTCAAAACAAATAATAGTACAGAGAATTCTGGTGTTATTTGGTATATGAATGAATGAATTTTGACATTAATTAGTAATATGTAATTTCATATTGAAATTAGAATTTAATCATTGAAGAATTTATAGAATTTTAGCATTTTATATCCTTAATGTTTTATATTATATTTGTGTTAAGATAAGCCAAGATTCAAATTTCTCGTAAAACATATATATCAATATCCATTCTTGAAGGGAAACAAAGTATTTTATGTCAAAATGGAAGTTATGGAAATTATTGGATTCAAAGCTAAAATTTACTTGATTCAAAATTATTGAAAGGAAACTGTCGAATAAGATGCTGCTGTTAGATATGATTGATAAATAATCGCACAACAGAAATCAACTATAACACATGATAGAACTGAAATCTAAAGTTATTCATTATTTCTTTCAGGCAGCGGATAGTTTCAAAAATATGATTTTAATATTCAAAACAAGGAATACAACAAATTTTTCTAAATAATCATATTAATGAATGTAAAAATTATGTTTTTATAATCATATGATTTTACATATTATGAAATAATATAGAATAGATGTCGTCTTAATTATCCATATTCAAGTATTTTGACTTTTTTTTTTTTAACAAGAAGTGACTTTTTTAAGACTGTTTATGGTTATATATATTCTGATAGATACTAATTACATTTAAGCAAATTAATTGTTTTATTTTTTTAATGTGATTAATACGGTGTTAATTAAAAACTACTATTCATAAAAATATTCACATTATTTTAAGGCAAATTTAATTTGAAAAAACAAAAACTCTGATAAAATAACATTAAAACAGTACAAATTCTTGAAAATATGTAGCGAGGATGAACTCATAATCAATGAATTGTGCATAAATGTGTTTAATAAAAAATAGCATTATCAGAATAAATTGAAGTACTTAGTTTATATTTAAAAATTTACAATCCATGTTTTAAATATTTACTAAAATTTCCTAATTTATCAATTTCGAATTTATACGCACATATAAGTATTCAATATTTTATGATAAATCGTAAATGAATAAAATTTTACTGTTTGTTCTTAAATTTTTCGGGAAATATGATTAATTCTACGCTCAACAATCTTTCTTATAATGATTTATCAATTATTTATTTCTTCCGATGACGTTTTTCTGCCAATTATTTTACTTCTATTGCGCTGATTGATTTATCTGTTTAGTATAATATCAAAATGAATGCTAATGCCATTCCTCTGTTTTATATTGATTTTTTTACAGCTGAATATTACAGCTGGCTATTCGATGCAATGATTATTCGTTTTTTTCTGTACTTAGTGTAAGGATGGTAAAGGAAACTGCTTTGCAAAGAATTCGAAAGAAGCATGCTAGTATTAAACAGCTAGGAGTTTTAGATGCATTTCCTGAGAGAACTTTCCAGATATGATGAAATGTAGTGGAGAAGATGCGGGTTTAACCTGCAACTTACTTAATTCTCATTAACTCTTATCTGGGTAGGAAAATGTGTTTCTGATCTTTTTTCCGATCTAATAATATATTATTGTCATTTCATCAATCGTTGCAACTTAAAAAAAATATATGATTCCAGTAAAAATAAATACTACACTTATAAATAGGTCTTTGAATAGAATAGACACATCAAAAGGTGTGAAAAAGTATTTTGTACAGTAATTAGAAACTTAGGCCTTTTACCACTTTAACTTCACTATCGCTGTAAGTATGTAGTAGTATTTTGAAACAGATTTATTTCATTCGTTTTAACGGAGTTGTGATTTCATTTATCTTTAAGAATTATATTTAAATTTTTGAAATTTCATTGATTACTAGAATAAAAAAGCGGAAAAAAACCCTATAAAAATTTATTAGAAATTTATTATTTAGCCAATTTTATTCTTTTATATGCCATTGTTGCGGCTTTTAGGCGATATTTAGTTTTGCAGTATATTCTAAAAACGTTTTCAAAGCTTATAATGTTCGAAGAAAATAAAAAAAGAAAGAAAAAAAATAGGAAAAAACAAATATAACAAAACTGAAGAAAAATTAAAATGAAATCTACTATCGCAAATTTCAAGTTATCATGTGAGAACATTATTGTTTTTTAAGTCATTATTTGCCTTAATTAATTTAAGTCATTAACCAGTTTAAACCGGTTTGAGGCAATCACGTGACTTCTCTATTGGTCTCTATCCTTATATATATATATGATGTTTAACATCTATGATGTCATAGTACTACTTCAACCTTTTAAAAACGCATCTGCTGTCAAAGAAGCATGCGTAATAATAATGCGATACTGGTAAAAGCAGGTAAAAAATGTGTACGATTAAAAGATGGTGATGTAAATTGCCATTTATGCTTTATTCATTGCCTACACGACTGAGAAAACAACGAAATTTACTCCGAAATTCAAAGGATAACTCAAAACCACTTTGAGCTAGACGGTTGAAATTTGGTATATAGATTAATGATATTCTTTGCAGAATTTTATACAAATTTTGAATGAAATACATTAAAAGGCGTCTGTCTGCTTGGCTGTTCCATTACAAGTGAGTTCGATAACTGCAAATCTCAAAGAGTTAAGTAGTTGGAAACTAGCATATAATTTGACATCTAAAACATAAATTCTTATCTAAATCTGTGAAAGCGTAGTGGCCGTCCGTCAGCCTGCTCTTTTTCATGCATGCAAATGCAATAACTTAAATCAATGACATTCGGTATGTCGTCTTGTTACTATAAATGTAGTTCCGTGTCAATTTTTTTTATTCGGTCAGCAAAAAGGCGTACAAAATACATTTTCACAAGATGTTGTTGTTTCTTATGGCACTTGCCACGGACAAGCCCGCTGTTACGAAGATAGCGATTTTAAGCTGGAGGAGGAGTGTCTCTTGTTTTTTTTAGTAGCGCCAACTAGGGCCAAGAGTGCGACTTTGCTACTCACGCATCACTCATTCGCTTGCACAGCCCCTTTTTACAGGAGAGCACATTCACACATAGAACAACGGAAGAACAACCATGCCCAAACCGGGACGCCCAGATCACGGCGAAGACGCGCTACCCCTATGCCAGGACGCCGGCTTTTCACAAGATAGATTCACTGAGCGTTAAATTCCCGCCAAATATTTATATTTCGTAACTATTATTTGATAATGCGATGAAAGGTATTTGCAGCTTAACCTAAAGTCTATAATTTTACGCAGAGGGGGGGGGGGATAAGACCTTAATTGGAGAAAGTGCGAGAAAGTTTCGGGGACACCATACCTCATGGTTTCTTTTAAGATACTACTCTTATTTGAACTAGCAAGTACCTAGTGATTAGTTGCAGTTTGTTAGTAATACACGGCAAATAAAACCGAATAAAAGTATAAAAGTCAGGGTCTGATTTTGTATATAAATAAATTCGAATTTTAATTAATTGGTATCAGCACTTTGAAAAGGGCAGCTGGAAAAATAAGAGAATAAGTTAGATAGAATGCAGTTTGTTTTCAAAAGTATCAGTAGTATTGTAAAAGTATTTTTGCAGAGAAAAGAATATATATATATATATATATATATATATATATATATATATATATATATATATATTTGAAAAGAAACGATGGCATCATAAAATAAAAGCTGTATGATGACATTTTACGATTACTTTCTTAAACAAGCTAATATTTCTTTTTTATTCCTTGCTCTATAGCAGCGGTTCTTAACCTATGGGTCGCGACCCAAAATTGGGTCGCGAAGCATATTTCTTGGGTCGCGCTGAGTCGAACCAAAAAATTTAGTAATACACCAAATTTCAGACATTTTAGAAATGATGACTTGAATAAATATCAACAATCGAAAATGAATGTGATTAACAAGATCAAAAAATATCAGTTATCATAATTAAGTAATGAATCGATGAAACCGAACAAACTTAAAAGACATTTTGATGAAAACATAAAAATTTTTCCTTTGAGGGAAAAGATCGTACTTTTTTCGAAAGAAAAGAAGCCCATTTAAAAAGACAGCGTTTGGATGCACCAAGTAGTAGTGGTTTTATAAATTCTGCCAAACAAGCTACATTTGCTTCTTTTCATGTGGCTTGGCATATCGCAAGACAAAAGAAACCCCATAATATTGTTGAAAAACTTATAAAACCTGCTGCCATTGACATGGCGCGTATCATGTGCGGAGATTAAAGTTCAAAGAAATTACAAAAGATACCATTATCAAATGAATTTGTTAATATTAATCAATTTCAAGAACAATTAATAGAAATACAAAGTGACCAAGCACTTCGATACAATTTCTACAAAAACACTGAATCTTTATGTGCTTTCTGGTTAAAATTAAAAACCGAAAAGCCAATAATTGTTAAAGAAGCCCTAAAAGTATTATTGCCCTTTTCAACAACATATATGTGTGAGGCTGGGTTTTCGGCTCTGTGTGTAATCAAAAAAATTACCGGAACAAGTTAAATCCTGAAATAGATATAAGGTGCTCCTTGACAAGCATTCAACCGAGGTTTGAAGATCTTTCAAAATGTATTCAAGCACCAGGTTCTCATTAAAACTGTATGACTTGCATTTAAAATTTAAAAGACTTAACATATGTATTGATATTTCTTTTTTTATTTAGGAATAAATTAAAATGTCAATTATTTTCAAAAAGTTATAAATATATTTTAATTTGGTCAATAAAAATTATTAAAAACGCTTGATTATTAATTAAATTTTCCTTGGATCGAAAAGTACTTTTGTTTATCTTTATTATTAAAAAAATAAATAAAAAATTTGTAAGTTAAAAAAAAATCATCATCGTAGGATTGAAGATTTTTTTATATATATTTCTCAAATTTGGGTCGCGGCTTAAAAAGGTTAAGAACCACTGCTCTATAGCTTAAATATATTCCGTATAAAAATCTATAACTTCAATAACTTGTAATCCTTTTTTTCAAGTGAGTACAGACTTCTTGCCAAGTTTCCAATTGTCACTAGATTTTCTAATAGATATGGGGTGGCGGTTTCCAAAGCGCCCATTTGCTTACGCCCATTAGTCCATCAATTGTCAACTTTTTTCTCAGTGAATTAAATAACTCTTTAACATCCATACTATCAATTTCCATATCAAATAGACTGAGATAGACTATGGAAACTGAAATAGGCTGAGAATTCCGTATCAACAAAGGTGAGAGTAGTTCGGTTAGTTTCTGATATAGCGTTTGGTAATTTTTGGAAAAAAAGAGCAAAGTTTTCTTTTTTATCTCTTAATTTTTATATTCAAATTTTGCGTTTTTGCTGTAATTTAAAATAGGAAAATTTGAAGTGTAGGGAAAATTAGGAACGGCATATTACTGTAATCTTATGTAAATACTATTGTGATTTCAACAGGACATTTATAAAATTTTTGAAATCGTGGTGGCTTTATAGTAGTGTTTCGGCTCAGTACAGGAGGGTAACGGGTTCAAAACCTGGTGCCATTAAAGAATGAGATTTAATGAGGGAGGGTGGTTGAGGTATCATTTTTGAAAGTTATCGAATTGTTTTGAAACTCAAAAATTCGGCTAAACTTTCAGTATAGATGTTGAAAGACCGAGAAAGAGGGCGTAGTAGATATCAGTGTTAATTTCTTTTTTATTTTTATTATTATAATACTGATTTAGATACATTTTTGGAACGTTTCCTTAATTATTTTTCTAAATACCTAGAGGATAAAAACTTGAAGATCTTTTGCGAATATTATAGTTTATAACAGGATCTTAACGGACTTGATAACTATGTTCTATAATATTAAATACTGTGTTGTCATCAAGAACACAGATGTGCAGGAGATTTCAAAGCTCCACTCCACAGAGAAATGAGTGTAAAATAGATTGTAAATTTCTCTGTTGCAAACATGAAATAGTTAAATTTAAATAAATGTGTTAAAAATTTAATTTTATTAATAGAAAAATTACGTAGATTCTAATATCATTTACATTAGCTACGAATTTTAAGAGGTGAGCATAATTCTCTTTTTCTTCTAAAAGCCAATGCATGTTCTTGTTAATTTATTTAATAATTTTACTAGTGTTACTAATTTTGATTTGTATCAACATTTACTCACAAAATTACTATCAATTTAGTAATACCTTTTAGTGTAAGTCAAGTTTATAATGAAATTTAAATTTGGTAATAAATTTTTTCTTAAATTTGTGTATTTGCGATTCTGATAAATACTCGAGAATTTTGTGTTCTTCTCACCATCTTGGGAAATGATTTTTATTTCTACAAAAACAAAAAAGATTTCATTAAAATGCTGTTGATTTGATATCTGAATTATATTTCCAATAATTAAGATAATTAAAAATTGATGCTAGATTAAGCAATTAAGTGTTTAAAGGGGTGTTGTAAAACTTATACATTCTTTTTTTTAATTCTCAGATGTTCTTTTCTGACTTTGTAGCCAGAAATAAAAGCATTCCATTAATTTAATTTTTGAAAATTTAATCTCCAGAATGAAATCAATGACGGTATGTTTTTTTTTTTGAAAAAAAAAGGTAATATATTTTAAAAGTTAAACTACTGAATTTTGGCAAACTAAGTTGAATAAGTCTTCTGTATTTAATTATATTATTTCTCATACTAGGTCATATTTCTATACCTGTGCATTTAACAAATATAAATAAATCGCTCCCTTACCAATATAATGCTAATGAGAGTAATTGCAGTTTTTAATGGACAGTTTTTAAGAAAGATTCAAACTCAAATTAATCACATTGAAATTTTTTTTCTATTATTTCTAAATATATGAAAAAAAAAAAAAAAAATACCCACACATAAAAATTGCGAAATCAAAGGAAATAATACGGAACGTCTAACACGTTTGGGTGCATATTAAAAGCAAAATTCTTTTAATATGATATGATTCTAATAAATTCTTTTAATATCTATATTAATAGCAAAATTCTTTTTGAGTAGATATCAGAAATATGATGCTGAAATGTGAATTCTTTAAATATACCAGAAATCGAGTCAGCTTTCTATTTTTTTTTTATAATTCGGTTGTTTTGGTTTTCAAATCAATCAATCAATTCAATAATTCATGAGTAATCAATTGCAACAAGTTAGTTACCAAAAGAAATAAAAAGAAATAAATTTTAATTATTTGAATACTTGAATGAAAGTTTTATAAGGACTCTAATCGTTTTTCGCAAATAATCTAAAATACTAGGAAAATAATGGTAGAAATAAATACATTTTCGTTTACCTTTCTTTAGAATTAAAAAAAAAGTAATCGATATAAGTTTTAAATTTATTTTTAATTATTATATAATAATAGTATTAAGGAAGAGTCCCTGAAGTTTTAAGTGAATAAGTGGCAATTTTTTAGGACAAGATTGATACAATAAAATATCATTTAGATAAAACATCTTTAAAAATAAAATCTTTTTACTAATTTGATTGTATTTTTTGAGGGGGGGGGTATAAAAGCACAAAATGTGAGCGAATTCATTACATAATTGCCTCATATGTGAATGAACTGCAACTTCCCATCCCATTTCTGGCAAAAATCACGATTATATTTCTAGACTTCACGTCTCCTAAACATCATCATACCATATCACATCAGCTATTAATTTATTCCTTTATTTCTTTTAAATATTGCAATTCTTTTATAATAATTTCGCTGTCTTGAAGTATATTTCAAATACTTCTCAAAAATCGTTTGAAATATTCTTAAGAATGCATATTCTTTATAACGGTTTCAAATTAATTGAAATACAATATAACATTTTAATTATCACCGTTTGTAATAAATGAATATTTAATGCATTCGGGATTATTTTCGATTAGGATCTATATTCCTAATAAAATATCGCAAGTGTTAACACTGTAGATATTTTTTTATGTAGATCTTTTAAAAATATTTTTACTGTCATAAACGTAATATAGCTCTTATCAATGCAATGTAGAATGACATTAAGAAAATTAGATATTATTGTAGACTGTATAGAAAGAATTTGAAAACATTAAACTTATCAGTAAATGCTTTATGTAATTTTAAGAATTATTTTATTTTATTTTTCTAAAACTAATAATCATACTGCTCCAGAGCATCGATATAGGAGAGTCAAATTAAATAAAAATTAATACAATGAGCAATACTATATATTAAAAACATTATTCTTATTTATTTAATTAAATAAAATATTCTCAATTCAATGTAATAAAAAATCTATTAAATAAACTGGACAAAACTGATTATATAAAAATCGACAATAATGGTTGGACAGTAATATTTGAAATCAAATAGATGAATTTTCTTCAGTGTGAGATTTTAGAGTATAGATAAATTAAACTTACAAATTATTGAATCCATTGGAAGGTAATATAATTCATGACATATGTTTGATGGGATTATTTGCATATTAATCAAAATTGGAAAATTCTATAATATATTATTTTATTAAATGTTGTCTCCAAACAAAAGATAAAGACTTTTAAATCCATGCAGAATTTTAGTAGATAAATAAAAATTTTCAATTTTTTAAATGTTTAAATAGTTATGAAAAATCAAATGAATTTAAGCAGGCTATAAATTGTAATAAAACAATCTTTAATTCATTCTAAATTCTTCATATGCAATATGAAGCCATGTAAAGCAGTATAAGGCATAAAAATATCATTTATACAACAAAATTTATATATTATAAATATATATAAAATTATATATTATAAATATTAAATTTTTTGTCATTTATATATTACAATTTATTTCATATATTTTTTAATTTATGAGTTTTTAAAGCACTTTATAATTACACTGCTCGTGAGGCAGTAGATATTCTTCAAGTTAATACTAAAATAGAGGTAGAGGTTTTTATGTTTTTTTTTTTTTTTTTTTTTTTTAATTCCTGGATGAATTTTTCGGTTTCGCATTGCTTCAAAACGGGATACTTATCTAACAAAACAACTAATCAAACAATCAAGAATATAAATCTGTAGCTATATTATGTTTATGTTATAAGTAATAGAAGAAATTTAATAAAAACATTTTAAAATTCATTTTTTTTAGAATGCTAAAACATTAAATTTTTTATTGTAATTATTTTTTGCTTTTAAGTCTTTAATTTGAAATTCATTACTATAAATGTTATTGAAATTAGTTTTTCTCCATTTCGCTATCAGACGGCGCTACTGTATGAAAACAAAATTTAATTAATCAACTATTTTAACTAGTGATTAAGATTTGAAAATATTTTTGAAAGACTGTATTATCATCCATAATACAAAAGTATTTTAAATTTCAGAACTCTAAATCTGAACAGGAAGTGAATGAAATATGAATTACAAAATTTCATTTTTATTAACATACAAAAATTGTCATAAGTAAAAAACAAAACTAAAAAAACATGGATTTGCCTGCTTTTATTAGTTAAAAAATAGCTTTAGTGTAGCTATTTTCACTCTTTTATGACATTTTTTTCCCGAAATATTAAGATTTCCAGAAATATGTGAACAGTTACTATCGGATGTTCTTTAAGTCTTAGCCATATTGAAGTTGTGGAAAACCTATATTCTTTTTATTTGTTCACCATGTTTTAAGAAAAAAAATTCAGAAAATTTTCCTAACTTAACAAAATATTATTGATATTTGCCAAATAATTATCTTAATTTAACTTTTGTTTATCTGTTCTTAATTTGATAATAGATTTTGCTATTCTGGGATCATGCCAAAAGTTTTCTTGTACGAATAAGGTCGTTGCATTTTTTTTTCGAAACAAAAAAAGTGCTGAAAATGGGGAAAAAAAAATTCTTCTTTTGTATGAAGGTTTTGGTTTTCGCTTGTCACTTTTTGTAAAAGAGGCCGATATTTTCAATGAAGGCATAAAACGATGTAACCTTGTCATGGAGGTATTTTTCTAACACTAAAAAATTTAAATATTTAAATACTTTTTTAATCTAATAAATGGAAGAAATTTAATTAATTTTTAAAAATTATTAGTATTTGTTTCTAATAAGTACAGGTACGATGGAATCTGTAACTAAAATAATCAAAAAATAAGAAAAAAAAATAATCAAAAAGTTCCGATACAGCTTCAAATGGATGAAGGATTGTCATGGTTACTTTTCCTAATATAAAACAATAAATATAATAAAATAAGAAAGAATAAAACACAAAGAAGTCTCTGATGCGCGTTAAATTAACAATAAAATAACACAGAATAATGACATTATTCAGTTTTATGATTATTGATATCCATTTCCAATAAAGCTTCAAAGTCATTATAACAAAATTTTAAAGAAACAGAAAATTAATTTAAAATTGGCATGAAATTACTTTAAAATTATTGTTATATGTTTTAAATAAATCTTGAAATTAATGGTCAACTCTTTTGGGACTCTTTCCATATTCGAAAACAATAGCTACAACTGATAAATTAATAAACAAAAGTTGCCAATTAAAAGTTGGCCAATTTCTACCAGACAAAAATCACTTACTTAACAGAGGATTATCCTTCGAAGCGTTCAAGAACTGTCGCTTCTGTGAATTAACATTCAAATGCATTAATGAGCTTCGTCTTCTGTGACCTCCCCAAGTTACGTACCCTTTTTGCGAAACTTAAAAGTGAAACGCTCATCAATTCCTGTGTCCTCTCATTGCATTTCTATGGGATTGTTCCCATGGCAAGTCAGTTGTACTCTTTTACACATACACTTCTCCACCTGTTGAAGAACAAACATAACATTTTGTTTCGATCACGACAATGCATATACCACCAGCAGAAGGATCTAGTTGGGACATTTAAATTCGGACAGACATGACAGTAGTGTAGATTCAGGTGCCCATTGCGTCACGTGAACTGAAGAGGCGGAGTGCGGTGAATTAAAACCCCGCCCCTAGGGCACCCTAATCCGGAAGAACTGAGATAGTGATGACCGGATATGTTCTGTAGTTAGTACAGAATGGGTATGGGGATTACGTTTGAATTTAAAATACGAGAATAACGCCATTTTTTTAGAAGCCATTTTCAGTTTTTTTTTTTTTTATTGGCGACGGATTGTAAAGAACATTAGAATTGTATTAAAAGAATTCATTTATAATAATTAGAAATTTTTAATTATTATAAAATAATTAATGTGAAGTAGACGATATATTAATGATTTAGTAACTTGGCCAAGTTCACAAATATTGTCAGAAAAAAGATGTTTTTTTTAAGCTGTTTTTATTTAAAGGTTTGTAGTTTATATTCGATTTAAGATACTTTAACTGAAAATATTGTTTATGATCACATGAACATATCGATCGTTAAAATGATTGCTTGAATGACTATCATGAAATCATTCGAATTAAAATGATACATACGTTGGAGTAATGCGCATTACATCACATAAACATTTTACTTGCTCGTCCCATATAACTATGAAATCACATTCACTAATGTGACTTCGTAGTTATATTCCATAAGCTTACATTATATGGCATTTTCAATGAGCAATGAATTACAAAATTGAATTCATTCTGTTGATTTAATATATAACATGCGATCATTATACTGCTTCTTACAGCAATCTGTACTTTGGAAGAATAAGTTTTTTTCCCCAAAGATGTAATAATAATGTCAGAATTTGATGTTTTGAAATAGGGTTTTTTTTTTTTTTAAAACTTGCTTTTTTCTTTGGAAAATTGGTTTATTTGAATTTGGGCATTTTAGTTAACATAAATGAATTAATCTTTCTCTATAATATACTGTTTATGGTAGATTTTGATAATTTTTTTTAAAAAAAATTTCTGAATAATAATTTTTACAAATTTTTTCTTAATGATGTTCTTTTGTCCTCGTTTCTTAATACAGTGAGATTTCTATTTTGACATAAACGATATTTTATATAAATTAAGTTTACGGCTTTCTTAAAAAAAAACGTGCTTGCATAATAATGTCTGCATTCCAAATTTTTGTATTCTGATATGTGCAATAAATTATTTAAATTCCTATTAGTGTTTACATTCCCTTTTTTACTTTCTCGTAGTATAAAGAAAATATAGCAATTATCAAAAAACTCGAATCTCCATGTTTTAGAGCTCCCTGAGTTAAAAAAAAAAAATCTTTGGAAAATGTCCGTTTGCCCGACAAAGATAACTTAAAAACGATTTGAGCTAGACGATTGAAATTTGGCATACGCTCTTTGCAACAAATTTGCAGATTTCTATCAAATTTTGAATAAAATCCGTTCTGTGGAAGTCCGTCTGCTCGAAAATAAGTTAATACGATAATACAAAACAAAGAGAGCTAGATAGATAAAATTCGGCACACTGATTTAACAGTGTAGATACCTAAGAAATTCTGTGCCAAATCCAACGAGGAGTTAACTGTGAGTCTGTCTGTACTTTAAGAAATAAGGCAACGCGATAATTCAAAACGCAACGACTTCAATATATCAAATTTGGTACGAGAATAATTTATAACTACAAGTGCATTTTGTAACAAATTTAAATTGGCGAAATGCACTTCGTATGAATACATAAACGTGTATTGACTTCCTTAATTTAATTTTATTTATAAAGGTTTCCCAAATGAAAGTGGTCAAGTTAAATAAAAAGAATATCTTTATTGGAAATCAAGAGAAATCGCCATTGACTTTGTAACACAGGTTCCATCGTTTAGGTAGCAGGTCTATGCCTTTGCTGTAGAAAGCTAGTGGTTGATTCTTGTGGAAATCCAGCTCAGCTTCCTTCACTTAGTCGTCCGAATGGAAATGTGTCCCCTGTAATGCTTTCTTAAGTGGCCTAAAGATGTGGAAGTCACAGGGTAAAAAATACGGACTGTATGGCGGGTGTTCCAACACTTCCCAAAAGAATTGTTTTAAGGTCTTCTGAGTTCTGACGGACATGTGGGCGGACGTTGTCATGGAGAAGGCCTGGCAGTTTGTTTTTGATTACTTTCAGTAGTTTCGTCAGAGTACTGCAGTATTGTGGTGGATAGATAGTGTAATCGAAGAATCAGCTACCGTACTACCGCGCATTGTTACGATCTGGACGTATCCATGTATAGCACGACTTTACTTTCGATCAATTTCCTCTACACGAACAGCTTTCACTATTGAACGCTGTATGCAGTGCATATCTAATAACATCCTTTATATCCCTGTTCAATGACGCTACTATAGCTGCAGTCATTCTGACGCATCGCAAGTGTCCACTTTTTATTTGGGCAACCCTTATAACAACGAACGGTTTAAGAACTAAAACATATTTAGAATTTAAACTGACGAGACACAATACATGTCACATGATCATGAATCGCATTTAATTTTATTTAACATAAAACAATTTAAAATCCAAAATGCATTCAAAATTTAAATTAATAAGACACTTTTTATATGTGTTACATGTTCATTGATTGATTCAGTTGATTTAATTTTATTTAAAAGCTAATGATTCGAAATTTAAAACAAATTTCAAATTAAAATGGATAAGACGCATGTTATGCGGGGCACATGAGCATGGATCGACTCCCTTTATTTAATAGCAACAGTTTAAAATTTAAAATTTTATGACGATCATCGGCACTAATATTAATTTGAATAAATGATGGGACCATGGTTGCCTGGTGTTAAAATCCCGCTTTGATATTTGAGCCCCAATTCCACCGACGAACAGTCATGTAAGTGGGCCTGGTGGGCGCAAAATCAGTCGGGGCCAAATACCCACCCGCCGGTGTGGCGTGGAAGCTTGGAGAAGGGGTCCGTTCCAGAATAGCTCGAGTGTTACTTTAAACTGGAACGTTAATATAATTGTGTTAAACTGAATAAATAATCTAAACAGGAAAAAAAAAAACACATCATTTATTGCCACTTTGCGGATTTAAATGAGGAATCCATTGTGAATAATTCAGAATAAAAAAAAATTATATAGTGACCTTTTCCATTTTTGAAAGACAATGTACAGATAAATGATGACATAGGTATTTGCGTATATAGGTATTTTAGATGACATAGGTATTTGTTTTTATCATGACTATGATGACGCATTAATTAATTCCATTATTAATTTTCTTTTTAATTAATTCCACTGTTAATTTTCTTTGATTAATAAATTCCATTATTACATAGATAACATAATTGTTTAAGATACCTCGAAGTCAAAAGTGGTCACATGATTTAACTAATGAAGATGTATTTTTGAATAAAATATTCAGTTGTGTTTAATAATTTATTTAGCTATAAAAAAGCTTAAATTTTAAAGATTCCTTTAAGTATTTTACGAAATAAATCATCAAAATAATTAAAAGAATCATAGCCTTTTGAATCATCCTTTTACGTAACAAAATTCTTATCAAATATCTGTTGAGAAAACGTTTGGTAGATCCTTGTTACAATATTGATAGCGAGGATTTAGTTAGATGCATGTGATGACATCAAAATTCGAAATGATTTTTGTTTCTAACCAGGAGAAACTGATCTCAATCCTAAATGAACACTGACAAGTGGAATAACAGGAATAGAGATATTCTACAGTATAAATATTTAAAGGTATAGAGAGCTGCTCTTTTGTATAAATATTTCTTTTTTATTGATAACATGCCGAAGTTATTTCTAGATCTAATGAAACTTTCACGAATTTCTCAGAATGAAGGTAAGAATTTTAATATTTCGTTTCATTTTCCCGAGGAAAAATAATTCTATAGTAGAAATAAATCAGAATAACTGGGATTTATTACATTTATTTAATCTAATTTCAGAAAATTGATAATTTATCATTTTTTGTTTTATTTAGGATCTATTTTTTTGGGAAAGTCGCATCATTTCATTGATTTCTTTAGACTATTAAGTTTTCCGATCTGATCTAAATGACGTGCGGGATATTGATTTTACGTATAGTTTGAAAGAAATCAAAGAAAATAAATTTAAAATCACACATAATTTCGAATGATTTAATATTCGATAAAATGAAAGAAAAAGTTGAAAATATAAGCAATGTTATTATACTGATGAATTATCGTCAATGATATCTAGATAAATTTAATGAAAAACTTTAAAATTTATTCGGTAAATTCTTAGACACTTTTTTTTTATTTTTAATAATTTTCAGTTTCTATTTATAATAAAAATCGAATAAATGTTTATGGCATAATACGCTCTATAACAAGGTGGATCGAAAAATTAAAGTATCATATCACGTAATACTAGGTGAAAAAAATTGTCTACTGACCAGCATATCATTGCTGCGTTTTTTCAGAATGTTCACTTCATCTTTATTTTCCATAATGGTTTCAAAAATTTACTTCTTACAAAAAAAAAAAAAAAAAAAAATCCTATATTTTGCCTTAGTTTTCTGTAATTGTATCGATCACTTATTGATCTAGCAAAAAAAAAGCAATTAAATTTAATTATAAACTATTAATTATGCTAAAATAAGCTTTCTTTTAACTATTCTTCAATGTAGAATTTTTTAAATTTTTGGTACTTCAATTGACGGACTCTGCTCTGTTAACCCTTTCTAGGGCCGTGGGAAGTATGCTTCCCACCAAATTTATCAATCTTTGTATGAAATTATGTAGGTTGGTATAAGTTCTGACATTTTTTTTTAGAAAGACAGAAACTTAGATGCTTCAGTTCTTTATCTTACACAAAATGATGTGTCTTGATTTGTTACTTAATTATTAATTAACCAAATTAATTAATTAATCAAATTAAATTTATCTAATAAATTAAATGAATCCCTTCCCTTATTATAATTTCAAGTCTAAAAATATTTTAACATAATATGACTAGAAAAAAATGGCCATTTAAAGGGTTAAATCAAGTTGAGGTCAAACAGTCTAGCTTGTAGAGTACAAAAAAGAATATGCATACATTATCCTGTATTATTCGTAAATATGATATTTACAAGTAATTTTTCGTACAACTTTTTCTTCTTTTCTTATAAATTTCGATTTCATTCAAAATAGATTCAGAATAAGGAAGGATCTTATCATAATATTGTATTTTAGGACAAGTTTGAAAAAATCGAGAAAAATCTTCGAACAACAAGTAATAATAATTTATAAGTAAATAAATAAGTCGAACGATTTGAAATTATATAGAAATGTTATTTAAAATTATACTCAGCGATAACGTAGGTAAAAACGAAGAAATTTACTTAAAAAAATATAATTATAAACTCTAAATACATGAGAGGTAAAAATAGGAAAAGTAATACATTTATACACACTACTTTTTTTTTCAAACAATCAATTGACACATAAAAAAAGTCTAATTAATTAAAACTATTTATTGATATATATTTTTTAAATTTCTGAATAACAAATATAATATTTGATAATATCATAACAGGTACAAGTAACAATCGGTATTAAATATAAAACTAAAAAATAAAAATAAAGACATTTATAAAATTTAATAACAAACAGAAAAAAAATAATATAATTCATAATTTAATGAATGTATGCATATATACAAGAAAAATTGAAATATATATTAAATGCACATGACTTATTAATAAATAAAATCTTCGGAAAGTATTACAATGACTAGTTTTTTAATCATGTAAAAAAATAATAAGTGATGATAATGAAATATAATAAATAAAAGTTAATTCGTACACATATAAAAAGTGGAACACTGCATTTAAATATATAAAAATAACAAAATATTGCATGGTTTAAACACATTTATAATTTAATAAATATATCAATTAGAATTTAAAATTATGGTGAATATTTGGAACACAATCTATTTTGTTTACAAAAAAGCTATAATAGAGGAAAATATCATTTTGAAGCATATAAAATGAGTTGCTTTAAAAAAAATAATGAAAAACAGTATCAAAATCTAATTATATATTATAACGATTTAAAAAATTCAAAATATAATAATTTAATTAGAAAATGCGTTCATATAATAACAATACTAATATTAAAGTATTATAGAACTACAATATGAAGAAAAAATGTCACATTTAAAAAATACTTTCTCTATCTTTTTAGTAAGGCATTTCACGCAGATATATTCCACTATTCAACTTTATATATACCATATTAAAAAGTACTTCATACAATAGTCTGAGGAAATAGATATTATTTAATTACAATTATCATATGAAATGAAGGCATTTCATTATTCATAGCAAATTGTTGTTATACATTCCCTCTGTCCGAAAATATGGTAGACATTTAAAAATATAATTTTTTCCAAATTTATAGTGCAAGAAAAAATGTGGGATTAAATTATCCGAATTAAAATGGATCAAGCTCATTTAGATACGTGAGAATTTAAATAAATTGGTAATCAGAAAAAAAAACTTAAATTAAGACTTATAAAATTATATTTGAGGTATGAAGCAATTAATAATTAATTCAAGAATTTTGGGTTTCTATAAAATTACAGAATGCTTTAAGTACAACAATTGAAAAAATATTTACATAAAAAAGGAACTTCAAATAAAATAATGCATAGTGACTCATTATATATTTATATAGATTTGCATGAAAATATTAAAATTACATATGAGCATTATAATATATATATATATATATATATATATATATATATATATATATATGCATCTTATTTTAATTGCTAAAAATTATTTTTTCTGTCGAATTAAGACCATTAAATATAGATCCATTATTATTTTTCTGTTTTTACCATTACATCAATTTGGATAATTCAATTGAATAAAATAAGTTCACATATATACGTAATGGAATACATAGTTTGAGGTATAAAATAATGTTATCTAAATTAGAATATAGTCTTGTTTCTAAATCATTGAGAAAATACTGAATTCGTCCATAACTCTTTCTCTCTCTCTTAAGTCCAAGTTTTAACTTATTGAATCAAAGAATCTTATAGGAAAATTAGTTAATCACTTTGATTCATTACTCTTTCATTGCAATACTACTTTCTCACAAATTGCTCATTTTGTAAATAATTTATGTCATTTTAATAATCTATATAATTTTATTCTATACAAAATAATTAATATTAATCCAAAATTTCATTCTTTTTTTTCCCTTCTTTTGTAACATACTATTTGGAATTGCCATCTTTAATATCTAGAAGCCACAATCAATATATGTAAAAAAAACTTCATAATTTGAAGAAAAAATTAGCAGATGGTGCTTATTGAAAACAATTTTTTAGAACAAAATTTCGTAATACGAAATTGATTAGTGATTAAGATTAAACTTGCCCCATATGTTTGTTCTATATCTTGAATATTTTAAGCAATGGAAGTGAATATGTTCAATATTATTTTTTTGGCAACAGAAGGAATAATAAGGGTTATCATAAAGACCAATTTTATTCAGTAGAGATGGAATAAAAACCATCCGGATAGTAAGGTTTTTAGCTATGTCATTATGTTCGCTCTCCTATTCATAAGTCATGCAGTAACAGATAAAATGTAAGAGTTATCTTTTGGAACTTCTTGGTACTTCTTTTTGTAAATTTGACATGTATAAATTTTTAATAGCAACCCACTCGAAGTTTGGGTTTGATTCCTTGACCGTTTTGAAAAATTTGAATGTCCTCGAATCTAAACCAATATGTTCTTCCGGTTTGGTTTTGCTCTAATTAATATATTTTTTTAAATCAACCCTAAGAATAATCATCGTTGATTTGTAAGATAAATCTTTCAAGATTTGAAAGACACATGATCTGCACGTCAGCAACACCGAATTTTTTTTTTCCTTCTAGAATTGAGAGGTCATCTAAATTTTTGATTTAATAGGAGCCAAATGTTTATTTACTGCTTTTTTTATAGGTGACAACTATATATAAAGATGGATATTTAATTACTAGATTATTTATTTTATTCTCCATTTTTTTTAAGATTTTCAGAATGAATACCATATTTTCGGTCAGAAGGAATATTACACTTAAAAAAAGTTTAGCAAACAAAAAGCTATATTACAAATAACATAGAGGAAGAGAATAAATATCCTCTAAAAGATCATTTAACAAGTAATAAAGAACTTTGATAACATGGCAGTTACTAAATAACAATTCAGTAATAAAAAACTTGAAACATGGCTGTTAATAAATAATTATCCAATATCTTAAAAATGAATAATTTGATAAAAAAATTCGTTACTAATTAAAATTTGTTATTGGCACTTTTGTAAGCTAGTAAAAAGTCCATCAGTATCTTACTGCTATATAAATAAATCATTTTCCCAACAATTATTTGAATATTTCAAATGTTCTCTGTTCTACTAAATAATTTCTAATTCTACATAAGAAAATTAATAAAATAATTTCTTTATTGGTTTGATATATTTATACTGCTATATCTATTGGACATCTTGCAACAAATTACATCTAATCAAAACATTTTCATACATAATGGCACTCCACTGGTATTACTTACAAGTACAAATTTTTTGCAGAACAACTAGTACTTGAAAACACTTGTCTATAATCAGTAAGAATGTGAGAGACAATCCTATTATCAGTAAAAATTTTCTATTTAAAGTATATTCGACAGAAGTTAATAATTTGGTACACCAGATTTCGACGTTTCTTAGCATAAAAAAATCTATCTTTTTCGACGAGATTTTCTACGTTTAAAAATTAACAACTCAACAATCAAAAGAGAAATAAATTTATATATTTTCGATTTAATTTATGCTAAGTAGATTCTATTGTAAAGAATCACGAATAAAATAGGAAGTCAAAATTAAAATGAGGAAAATATATGGAAGTCAAATTTACTGTTTTGAAGTTACAGAGTTATTCTTCAATAGCTTACATAAATAAAATGCAATTTTAAAATTGCAGAAGAAAAAAAAAAATTAAAAAAAAACCTATATCATAGCATAAAACAAGATGGATTTATAAATTGAATCCTCTAAACCATTATGAAATCTTAATTCACCTTAACTTTAAACATATAAATATTTATTACTAAGATACTTAAAGATCTGTACATAGTTTTAAATTTGTACTCTTCTTCATAACTTACTGGACTTCTAGTACTAGTATCATTCACTGGCATTTGATTTGACAAAAACTTGGAATGCTGGTGAAAAAAGTTTGTTAGTACATTTAATAGTAAGTATTTCAAAACATTTTCTTCTTATTATTATTAATAAAATCTAAAAGACATTGAATAAAAAATATCATATGCTGCATTCACCTAATTACTTCATCTAATTAAAATTTTATTTTAAATCTTCACCCCTCCATTTTTTTAAAAAAATATAAAAAAGCAGGGAATGTAATTCCCAAAACAAAATTTAAATATAAAGGAAAACTGCCTCCCCCCCCCCTCCTTGAAAAAAATGATGCTTATAATAAAGCTAAGTTAAAGAAAGAGAAATTAAGTTAATATTCAGTTTTCAATAAGGCATCCTCGTCATGCTTTAAATGTATTTTTTTTAATTAAAAAAAAAATCATGAAAAAGTTTCTCATCATTATTTTACAAATATCATAAGTCCAATAATTGTCATTAATTACAGATAGTTTTAAAATATATTTCACGCACTATCACTCTTAGGTCCAGTTAAATAATGTAATCATACAGTACATAACTTATTATGATCATTATCAAGCCATAGGCAAATACATCATTCAATACATTTCCATTCCATTTATTCAGTAAATTCCCAACAGGTATTCAAGAGGATTGCTACAATATACAAGAAATATCAATACATATATTTGACGATTTTCAAGACTACTTTGTTAAATTAACACCAACTCTAAATATATGTTTTCTTTGATCTTGGAACAGACCAAATACGAGTAAAGGCGTCAAATACAGTAAACTATCATTCAAAATCCACACTTTTCGCGATTTTTTTAGTAAGTTTTGCATATTTGGAATGCAAACTATCGCCCCAAAGGATAAGTGTCCCCCCCAAAAAAATATGCTATTAATAATAAAATCAACTATGAGGTATGGGATCGGAAAAGATTTAAATCCTTTAGCTTAAGGTACACTTTAAACAGGCAATGAGGAACTGTTAATGCCATTTTGAAGTAATAACAAGGAATATTGATTACTCTAATTTGTAACAGAAATTAATTTATTTTATTTCACAAGATAAACCATTTAATTTAATAAATCTCAAAGTATTATATCATATTTATCAGCAACATTATTTATATATATTCACATCTTTATTCACACAGATTATCTTGCAAATTTTGAACAAAATAAAACAAACATAAAGAAACACACATAAATATCATGAAAAATAAATATAAATGAAAATATAATAAACGGGTAGTAATACACAATTCATTTTATTTCATTAGTAATGGGTAAATTTCTCTGCTAAATTAAAAAAAAGCATTAATTCAACATTTATTAATAAAATAATTTATTTCTATCTAAGAAAAATACAACAAACTTCAAAAACGATAAAAATACATAAAAATAAAATTAAAAAAAAATTGTAAATTTTCCCATACGGTTTTGTTAAAAATGACTAGATTCAATATTTATAAATGCATCAATAAAAAGCAACAAATCAAGTTAAATAACTCGAGAGAAAAAAAAATATAAACAACACAGACTTGCCAGCTCTTAGAAAAAAAAAAAAAAAAAAATTCAATATACAAAGCAGGAAATAACTGATTCATTCGAATTAAGGAAACAAATCAGCAATAAAATCTTCCCATTCTCTAAATCATCTTCCTAAAATGCTGGTTAAGAGAGAAAATCCATTTCAGGATTCTTAGTCAATGAAGTTGAATGAGATCGATTAATTAATTACACACGGCATGATTTTGGAATTCATTATGCACTTTGCAGGATTTAAAAAAAAAAAAAGTGGCATCACAAAATGGCGCAAGGCAAAATCAAGTTCAATGTTCGATTATACACGTAATTAAGTTTGTCATTTATTTATGACTTCAAGATAATTTACTCAATTTTCAAGATTAGAATTCTATTATATATTATTTCAGATCTTATAATGAACCACAAAAGAGACCAAAATATCACTAAATATAATTTTTTATTATATTTTGACTGTCATCTTTTTATATCTTCGCTGATATGATGAATTCGCAGTTATTTAGCAACATAAATTTGTTGACGGGCTATTGAGGATTAAATTACATCAATGTAAGCTGCGTGTCATCGTTAGTAAACATGTCAAGCAAAATCTGATTTGGATGAATTACTGAATTTCTGTTGTAATTTGGCAGAATTTTCCAAAAATTTGACAAAAAAAAAAAAAAAAATTGACATAAATGGCGGAGATTTATAGCCTATGAAAGCGAATTTAAGTTTTATCGGAAATTCTTAGAAAGCTGTGCCACACAAAAAATTTTTTTGGAAATTTTTTTGTATTTGGGTAATATTAGCATCAAGAGTAATACATAATAGGAAATTTTAATAAGGATAATAAACAATAGGAATTTTTCGAAATCTAGCAAAAAATATTTAATCTAAAGAATCGGAAATTCTACGCTTTCCGCGTGAAAAGTAATTTAAATTTAATTCAAAATTATAACACATAATTAAAAGTTAAAATGAATAATATTCCTGCAAAGAAACTTTATTAAGTTACCAAATAATGAATAACAATAAGTGAAATCGCTCCATCATAAAACGTTTTTTGATACTGTTTTAAATTAAAGAAAAATTCTTTTCTTCGTGAATGTGATTTGTTTCAAGAAAATACAGAAATAATCATATTGAAAGTAAATAAAAGAAAAATAGTTAATTAGAAACTAATAATAGCAAAATTTAATTTCATTAATTAAAGAAGATTTTAGCTGAATTTTAATTTTTAATGTCTTAGTTTTAACCATTAATACTTAGAGAAAAAAAAAAAACGATTCAGAAAATGCGGCTTAATTTTATAAAAGTAAATATTTTAAAATTGAAATTGCACTAATCTGGTCCCATATTATTAGTTAATTTAATTTGTTATTAAAAGCCAGAAACCTATAAATGATATAAAGTGTGTTCTAAAATCTCTTTTTTGAAGAAAAATGCAAATTTTCTTCACGGATAAAATTATGAATAATTTTATCCGTGTTTGATATATACACTCCAATGAACAATACTTTAATTTAAGCATTTTTAAATTTTCATACATTTTTTTTTTACCATTTAAAAACTGCCTCTTTTCAAGTACATTAATTTTTTTTAATTAAATGAAAAACTGAACTATATAGTTTTTTTTAACAATTTTTCCAGTCGATTAGACATCATTTGCAACCTGCATACAAAATAGGTTTAAAAACAAACATGTCAGGTATTAAAGGGTTAATTACAGCTTCGAGTCAAGACTTACACTTTTCTATATATTTTCTCTCCAACATATCTGAACAGTTATTATTTATTAAAAAATTATCCACAAATCTGGCATTTTTAAGTAAATAAATGTAATTTCGCACTATAATGTAAAATATAAATAAATAAATAAAAAAAAAAAATAATAAATAAAAATAAATAAATAAATAAATAATAAAAAAACAAAAAAAAATAATAATAAAAAAAACACTAATAATAATAATAAAAAAAAACTAATAAAAAATATGGATTCGTCACAAAAGCTGGCAAGTCTGAATAATATAAAATACATTTCTTAACAAAACTATGTACATTTCTTATTGTATCTATAACAAATTAACCTGAGTAAGTCTGAGTGGCTGCTGACGCCATTTGCAATCCATGCAATTGACCATCCTCTTCATGATTCGTTTGGTTTCCGGCATTCTGTAAAGCTTCCGTCTTCTCGAAAGAAATCTTGGCATACATGTTAGGATCACTTCCCTTTGAAGAATTGGACAAAGACGACAGAACAGCTAAACTTTCATCAGAATCGTGCTTCTCGCTTAAGTCCTGTTTCAGATCAGATTCTATAATGGACTTGCCTATCATGCCAGGATACTTTTCCTTCAGAGCATCGGTATTTGCATAGAAATGCGACGTGGATCTCTTGGGTACTAATCTGTTCAATGAGGACGTGGCCCCAAAGTGTGGAAGTGAACGCCAAGACATGCTCTTTGTTTTGGGCCATTTAGGAACAGGAGTAGGTATATGGGTGTACACGTGAGAATACGGCTGAAAAAAATGGAAGCATTAAATGATAGAAAAATATAACAACGGACAACTTAAATAATAGCATGTTAACATTGCTTTAAGTGTTACAAACAGACTTTGAAATTTTGAAATGAGAAAAATTCTTCTTACTATTAAATTTTCATATTCCATTTATTAGTTCCTTGCCGATAAAAATATGTTATAACATAATAAATCTGAGATAATACACATAAGCTAAAAAAATGTCAATACTTGAATTTTTTTGATACAGAAACTGCTAACAGCAGACATATGTTGTTTATGTAACTAGGAAAAATAAGATGGCATCATTAAAAAAAAAAAAAAAGCAGTAGATAGCTGCCTAAGAGTGCCTCAATTGCTCTCGGCTTCGAGGTTCTTCCTGAAGGCTTCGAGTTTATTTACTTTTTGTATTTTCTGGGCGAATCCTTTTCTTTTCATTTTTTTATTTGATTAACATTCCTCGGAATCATTCAGGTTATAATTAATAATCATTTTTATTTTAAAACATTATTACAAAGAATCTTTTACATGTTCTCAAATTAGCTTTCAGATCAGTGTGGTCCCATTTTTTTGCAATAGGTTGACTTACTCATAAATTAACAGCTCTACCAAACGTAATGTTCGAATATTAAAAATGCGTTCAAAATCTTTGTGTTTTTCATACCAGTTTGCATAAAATTACTTTTAAATTAAATTTTTTATGCAAGATATTGAAATCAACTCCCTTGAAGGTCACCAACAATGAAACATTTGGTTATTTCAGTTAACTTTAATATTTGGTACGCAAATATTGTTTTAAACAATATTTAGCATAACTAATTAGCAATCTGATATTTTATTGATAATTAAGATATCAGATTAAATCCATAAAAATATCTAGCTTTGGAAGGGAAAATGGTGGAGATATCTTATTGCTAATTAAGATGTCAGATTAAATCAATAAAAATATTTAGCTTTGTAAGGAAAAATAGTCGAGATATTTTATTGCTAATTAAGATGTCAGATTAAATCAATAAAAATATCTGGCTTTGGAAAGGAAAATAGTCGAGATATCTTATTGCTAATTAAGATGTCAGATTAAATCAATAAAAATATCTAGCTTTATAAGGAAAAATAGTCGAGATATTTTATTGCTAATTAAGATGTCAGATTAAATCAATAAAAATATCTGGCTTTGGAAAAGAAAATAGTCGAGATCTTCATTGCCTAAAGAATCCAGTAGAGTGCTGCTGTATGATTTTTTTTAAAGACGAGACCAGATTTGCTTTGTACATAATATCTAAAGCAAATGAAAATAAATTTAAAACCAGCGGGAGTAGTTTCCACAAAACTTTCTCGCATACTCTCTAATAAACTCGTCATGTCAGAGAACGCCTTGAATGGCATTGGCGTACAGCAGTTACAAAATATCAGTCTTTGGCATGAATTTAGCCTTTTAACTGAATCTTCTGAGCCATTCTTGGCAAGTTATTAGGCGATCAATCCCTGGCATATGTTAATAACTTTCAAAAATCAAATTTGTGTTTTAAACATGTTTTCTCAACCTATCGAAACAAAAATTTGACACAAAACTGCACTTCTAGTCACAAAATCCCATAACAGATTTGACATATTTAATTCCTTGCATTTTTGAATTATCGCGTTTTCATGTTCTTGAACGTACAGATCGACAGACGGCCCTGCCCGTATTTGGCTAAAAATTTTACCAGTGTCTACACTACAGATGTACAGTACACTACAGTACAGATGTACAGTGTCTACACAACAGATCTGTGTACCGAATTTTATCTATCTAGCTCTTCATTTTGTAATTATCGCATTAATCTATATTCGAACAGCAGGTCTTCTTGAGAACAGATTTTACTCAAAATTTGATAGAAATCGACAAATTTGGGGACGAAGACCATATACCAATTTTGAATCGTCTAGCTCAAAGTGTTTTTCAATTATTCTTGTCACAGACAAATACACTTTTTGTAAAATTATATTTTCCGAACTCAAAGATATCTAAAAATGTGGGGATTCGTCAAAATCTCGATTTAGAATTTTTTGATAATTACTATACTTTCTCTATACAAAATATATGAGGAAGTAAAAATGTGTTTATGCAATTTTATAAACAGTGTTTAATGTAACATAATACAAAATTGATGGCATAAGTGTTTATGCATGATTTTGTTTCAAAATTTAAAATAACATGAAAGTGTTTAGATACTTCAAAATACAAATAAAGAAAAAAATTACTAATACATTTTATTAGCTAACGGACCCTACTTAACATAAAGCATGATTTTAACCTATAAACTAAAAAAAACGAAATACGGATAAAGTGTAATTTTACCTTATTGAAATATTATTATCTTGATATTTCAACACACTGCAAAATAGTAGAGAAAAAGTACTTGTTACTTATATTTACATTAGTTAATCTAGATTACAAGCATAATATTTTTATCCCATATAAAAATTAACAAATTAAAAGACGGTGCAGATAATGTGTTTTGCTTTCAAATTTCTTTTGAATTATTTTGGAAAAAGAAATGCATAAATATGGAAGAATTAACCAACTGATAGATACCCTATTCAAATTTTTTAAAGAATATTCCTATGGAAAACTGAAAAAGAAAATCCTTTACTACAGAAATCAAACATACAAAGCAAAAATTGAACCTTATCAAGTATCATGAATTCATAAGGAAACATTTTGAACAGTAATATTTTGATTTTAATAAAGATGACAAAAGCTTCCCAAAATATTTAATGTCTGAAGTGGTTCGACTAATTACCTGTAAAAAAAAAAAAAAAAAAAAAAAAAGAAACATTCTCAACTTACAGTATGTGGCAAACTCAATCCATATTAGAAAACAACAAACAAAAAATTGCAGAGAGAATATCAAGAAGGACATTCACAAATGCGCAATTTGTCGTGCAAATGTCATCATTCCGCGCCAAAACAGATATTCAATATGGAAAACGGTACGAATTGGCATGGACATGGAGTTGGAAGGTTGGATATCACCCAGTCTCAAATTTCATCACTCCATGCCATTTGGTATGGCGCTGGGCCCACTGGATAAAAACGGCGAGAGTAATTAGTCAGGGTGGAGTAAGGAATACTCTCATGAATGCAAAACGGAGGAAACCGAACTTTCACAGACAGATTCACACAATTCTTCACCGAGTAACTAAAACAAGGTGTAGGTGTGAGTGTGAAGTAAGCAGAGTATGGGATTGACATTATGGAAAGTGAAAGGGTTTGCATGGAATATTGGATGGGCTTAAGAGGAAATGGCATGAAATGCCATTTACTGTTCGCTTGGCGTTGAGTGACTGTGAGTAACTTGCCTTAGACATATAGGATTAGTACCAATAGCTGAACATATGGTATTTTAAAAGAATCCCATCTTAGAATTTTACAATTATTTTATGAATAGTATTGCCAAACTGACATAACGTTACTGTGCCTATAGTAAACTTGCAGAGCTTTTGAAGTTCTTTTCTCATCCATCTCGTGGGTAATACCTTCAAATATTTAAAGAGAAATTAATTTACTCTCTCATCCAGAAAGAATGTAAAAGAATCATCTGCCATCTATTTCTTCTTTTGTAATTCATCTGCATTTACTAGCTATCGGTGAAATTTTTTCTAATATCTTATTGCTAATTAAGCAATAAGATATTGAACCTTATTGCTTAAAAATTGCTTTTAAAAGGTAAATTAGAATTTTTACTAAATATGATTATAATGTCAGGCCCTATTGCATTAGCATAGTTAGAGTCCAACAATAAAGGCCATTGAGATTTACCTTCTCTCTTCCCTTTGGGGTCTTTTAAAATATTCATTTATTTTCTCCCTTGTTGAACAACAGTTATAGAATAGGATGTATCACATTTGAAATACTTATCCCCCACTGTGTAAGAAGTATCTAAAGTAAAGTAGTCTGATTAATTGCGTGGTTCTCAATACAATGATAGACACAGTAATGATGTGGGGTCAAGTATCTTGTATTCTAAAGATAGGAGGTAATCTCGACAAGAAAGATTGTAATATGGCTAATGAGGGCATATAAGCCGTTCAGTCTTCTGCTATCACAACAGACAGTTACTTAATTATACAGGGTGTTTTGATAAGACAGATTTAATTCTGATGTGGTTTTGATGCACCTGTACAGAATATAAAAGACAGATTTAAAAAGATAAAAATAAGAATATCAAAGATTTTGAGATAGAAACTCAATAATATTTTTATAAGCCCTTTCGGGACGGGAGGCCTCTATCTTAGACGCACGCACGGGACGGATCATACGCGAAAGGGGGTTTTGCGTCGCTAAGCCCAACTTTGGGGAAAAAAAAAAAAAAAAATCACAAAAAATAAAGTTTAAATCCTAACGTCGTCATTTTTTTCTACCTTTTTAGATAATTAGTTCATTCATAATTTGAGCACATTTTTCCAGCACAAAGCGCGTTTTCTTGCTATGATAAAACGAAACCAATGCTTTCCGTAATAAAAAGAGAAGTACGTGATATTTATCCGAACTCTACTCAAAATAAATCGAACTGACGGTAAAATCCAAAAAGAGTAGTTACGGTTACATAGCAATAACAACAACAACAACAAAAAAGAAGTAAAGAATTCGGAGCGAGATCAGAAACGCAAATGATTATATTAAGTGGAACGTTACACAACCCAACTCTGTTTATTTACATTAATCTTACTTCTCACTCAAGCAATAGCTTACGAGTAAAATACCAAAGGCTGAATATGAGCAAACTGAAGGTCAGGATACTGAAATTATATTTATTTCAAAAGTAATAGACACAGGAAGCCATCTAGTGGCGCTTAAAAATTGTTCCAGTTCGGAATGCATATATGCATCAACGCCCCATGAGTTCGATTTCCAGAAATTCAAAGGTGGGACGCCCGGCTGTGAGAGATGTTCGCTGGTGATGCATATATGACACGCCCGCCGTGAAAGGGTCAAAGTAATTTAAAAAAGCATTTTAAAGAAATAAGAACATACTTGCTGCATTTGATAAAGCTTCTCCTTTCTCAGAGTGGCTTTCTCAGCTAGTTGATGTCTATTATTTCTATCAAGTCGAGCATAGTTAGTAATCTGTTCTACACCATTATTAAAATGAAGAGGGCAATCATCAGCAGAACAACCTACTTTTTGGGTGGGTTTAAAATCACAGCAACAATGAACACAATTTCTAGGATGACCTCCATGATCCAACACATTGCCATAATCTGCTTGCTTGGCACGATCAGAATAAGTCACAGTTCGAGCATTATTCTGAACAACACACATATTCAAGGAACATGTTCGGCAAGAACCACACGTTGTCTTCCGTAATACTTTATTATTCATGTAATGCTGTTTAGAAGCATTGATACAAGTTCCTATCATACAACAACGAGGCAAGAACTTTTTACTACTATGAAATGTTCCTAATGGTGGAAGTCCTATGATGCTTTTATCTGTCAAATAGTCCATTAAAGGCGAATACTTTCTTCTTTTCTTAGGTGTGGGAGGTAAGCTTGGAGTTGCTAAAGGTGCCGTTGGGACAGTAGTTTGTACTAATGCTAATGCAGGATGGCCATTAATAATGGTGGATGGTCCTGGTTGAGGTTCAAATGAAGGATCTCGTTTCTCATCAGAATTTTTTAAAAGAAAAACATTACCAGGATCGCTTCCATCCCCTTCTCCGAGGAGTGAAGAATGTGGATCTGTGTCATCACCATTTCCATTACTAATAACCTCACTGTCAGAACGAGGGACTAAAAGGCATTCTTGTAAAGCATTGAATAAAGATTCAGCCTCTTTGCATTTAAATGCATAAATGCCAGGCCCTGTAGAGCAGTGTCGACCACACTCAAAAGAAAATAATTCAGTATCAAATCCATAGCGTCTAAGGCTTTGAAGTGGCCATATAATTGGTGGTTCTCCTCTTTGATGGAGAACTAGGTCAGTGTCAGTTACTTGTATATGGCATGATTTGATATAATGACCGTCTTCATCAATGTTCCATACCTAAAAGTAAATGAATAAAACCATATAAATGAATAAATTAAACTTTAATCAAGAGAAAATAATCAAAAATATCAAGTAAAAATTACTTTAAAAAAAAAGCTCCATAATCTTTTCAAATTAACAATTCCTATTTAATTTTTTGTAGAAATAATGTCTTGAATATTAATATACAGGGTGTACATAAATGAATATACAAACCTTGCAGGGCCCTTAAGAGAAAACAAAACAGAGCAACCTTGTTGTTTAATGGCAATAAAAAAGAAAAGATGAAAATTTATATTCAGCACAAGTGTTCAAAGAGTGCTCAGTAAAATTATAAGTGCTCAAAGTGAGTTCCTCAAGGAACACAAAGGGTAACTCATCCATATAAGTTGTCTGGGATTATTCTTTGAAAGGTTGCAGATATGTGTGTCTTGAGCTCATAGATGTCAGTTGGTAGAGGTGGAATAACACCTGCTCACACTGAACATTTATAACTGAGTTAATTTTCAGCTTTCAACTGTTATTTCTGATTTTAATGAACCACTTGTACTTTATTCTGTTTCCTTTTAATAGCTCTGTAAGGATGGGATATTCAATTATGCATACTTGTATAATAAAGATTAAAAGGAAAGTCAAAAGCAGTGGTTTTAGAAAAATTATATTTTCTGAACTATTTCATATCAAACTTTTTATTTTTTACACATCTTTTGTTTGCAAAAAAAAAAAAAAAAAAAAAAAAAGAAAGCATTTCAAAATATGTGAACTGACATATGTTTAGAAAATTTCAATTGTCTTAAGAAAAGTTAACATGAAAGTTATGCTACAAATAAATTTTGCCTAAATTATATATATATATATATATATATGATACATGGAAGAAAAAAATTATTAAAGCAGATCATGAGAATTTGTGGCATAATTATAATGACATTAATGTTAAATAGAATTTAAAAAATTATGCCTACTTACATGGAATACAGGTCTTGAAGTATCTTCTACTAAAATTCTTGAGGAAATACATCCCATAATTTTAAGGGAAACAAAATTGAAAATCTACAATAAAGGTGAAAATATCAAGTAATTAAGATAAAATGTATAATAGATGCAAAATTTAAGAAAGCAAATAAATTTTATAATATAATAATAATTACTATTGCATCATTTTTAACTTTTGGGTATTCATACTATACTGTTTATTATTTTTTCAGAAATATTAATTTGCATCTATTAAAATAAATTAAAAAATAAAAATTGACATTTAATGAAAAAACTAGAATAAGGTTTAAAATTTTAATTAAAAAAACATAGAAATTTAGAACAAGTTTAAATAAAAAAATTCAAGACTTAACTAGATGCATATATCTAAAAAAAAGCTTGTCATTTTCATTAACAAAAATTAATGAATCATCATTTAAAAACAATAAAATGAAATTTTTGAAAATTATTTTTCTACAGCACCTACAAAAATTTCTAGTTATTCAATATAATTAAACAAAATATGTGATTGAAAGGCATCGTGATAGATTTTTTTTATATAACTTGGATAAATAGTAACAGGCATATTAGATATTTAAATATGTGTATTTGGTTAACAATAAATCATGCATTTAGAAAAAGAAACTGCAAAATAGTATTAATTTTACAAAATATTATGAATAATCTTACAAGGAAAAGAAGGTTGAAAGTTGATCAGTTAAAAGAAATGTTATAAAGAATAAAATTAAATAATTATTTAATAAATCAAGTTCGGTAAAGATCCAAGTTTAAAATTTAATTACCGTTCGAAGTGCGTTTGTTAGTAAATACAACTGTCGGCGCATAGCAGACATCTATGCATCTAATGCCAGTGACATTCTTGAACGTGTTTCTAAAGTATTTTATGATTTGTCATAAATTCTGCTAGAATTTATGTTATTAAATTGTTTATTAATTTGTGTATCTAAAATAAATAATTTGATACAAGAATGTAAAGGAAAGTTAATTTAATAAATAGATAGATGTCCAAGAATTTAAAACAGAAGTTTTCAGCATGATTTTAACTCAACACATGCGGCAAGAATTTCTGCTAGCAGCAACATCTTCGATTGTCAGTTTCTGTATAGAAATGTCATGTAAACAGTACTTTCCGTTCGCTAATGGGTTTATTGACCTTTCTTAGTTAACAACAGCAATAATTTTATCATATTAGTTCTGATTTTTTGTAAAGCCTCGAATAGTAATTTATGAAGTGCCACTTTATGACTGTAAGTTATAAATATAAGTTTCTTGCACATCGTGCAATTATTATACTTCTTATATGAAACATATGTTTTTATAATATACGTTTGAAAGAAATTATTTGCTTTTAAATATTTTTTTGCAGATAATCCCAGTACTTAATCATCATTTTTATGTATTAACATTTTTGTGTACTTTTTTAAATGGCTGTATTCCATGTTGTATCCATCCATATGACAGTGTGTAATGTCACTTTCACTTTAGATTTAATAAAATTTGTTAATATGCTTTTATTCACCGGAAGTTAATAATAAGCATTAATAATAAAATAAAGAATCATAAACATATTATATGTTGTATTTTATATTTTTAATATCTTACCGCGTGCTTTACATTAATATTATAGCAATAAGAAAAAATCTACAATGTGTTTAATTGATTATCTATCGTTAAACGTTTAAAGTTTTTATTTTTTTATTTTTAAATAATTTATGTGCTTTTTTATTATATCTGGCCTTTTTTTTCGTTTTCATTAACATATTTTTGGCTTAATTATCAATATAAAATTGATGGATAGAAATGGAATACTACAGGTTCAAGAATAACATTTTCCCCAACATATTGTTAAATAATATGTTTTAAATTGAATTTGTCTGTTGGTAAAAATAATTTTTTTACACTAATGTTAAATTTAGAATTGATTTATTGAATAAATGAATCTACATAGTAAAATTTGTATATTTTTTTATTTATCCATGTGACAATTTGGTCACTATTGTATTGCACTGTGGATGCTATATATCCAATTCATAGCATCAATTTTGTGAAAAGTAGGAAGAAAAATATTTATATTTTTTTTGTATAACAATAATTATATGACAAAATCTTTTAGATCCATTTTTATTTGTAACTTATCACAAAATTAAATCTTAATTAAATTAATCTCAATTAATCAAAATTAAATATATCTCCCACTGGTAAAATCACCCATCTGAGGCCAGCGTTACCTGAAATATATATTTTAACAAATGAATATATTTTAACATTAATGAATAACCATTAAAGTACAATGGAGTCTTATATTTTGCAAATATCATAAATTGAAGGGGAAAAAAAATGAAGTTAAAAATGAAACATTTTGTATGAGAATGTTTTTTTCTTTTAATTAATGTAATACACTTTCCTCTTGATGTAAATATATTTTATAATATAAGATGTAGTATATTTCAGAGATTTAAATATATTTTGGTGTTTGATGATTATTGAAAAAGTTAAGCAATATTCTCTTATAAGATTGTTTTAAAAGTTACCTTTAATCCTGTTATTGGTAAAAGTAAAAATTATGAATAAAGAGAATGTATAAGAAAAGGAAGGAAAAAAAAAAAAAAAGCTGTTTTGAAATTTTATTCAATAACCTAATGTGGCTTGGAAATGCTAATTTCATTTTATTAATATAGTGTAAATGATGATGAAAGTGTATTACATTAATCAGTGTAAAGACTGATAACTTTTATAAAATTTTGTTTGTAATATCTTTTTCGGTGAAGAAATTTCGATACTAAAATATCTAATCATGTGTTTTTACAAAGAAAAAAAAAAAAAAAAAAAAACCGAATAAGTTTATAGAACAGTTGTCTTCTGGTATTGTAAATATATGATTTAAAATTTTTTTTCTTTTTTTTTTTGCTACTTAGTTATCAGAATGCTATGGTTGAAAAAAATGTCACTTAATCTTTAATAGTTTTTGATGATTAATGATACTTTTTTTATTGCAGGTGAAACTATGAGTACCTTTAATACTTTATTAAGAAAAGCTTCCAGCTTATTGAAAATAGGTGGATTGGATGCTTCACCTCAAAAAGTTCCTACTGATGGCGAGATTATATTTTGCAAGAATAATGTATGTGTGCATCCTCCAACTTCATTTAGAACAGATGTTTCTCATCATCCTGGTTACCTTACTATTCGTGAGCAAGTAGATGAGGTAGATTAAAATCTACAAGAATTTTTCCCTGGTTTTTGTAGTTTTTGATATTTATATTAATATATCTGCAACATTTTATTAAATTTTTATTATTCTAATGTTGTGAAATTTGATTAGTGACTAATGTTGTGAATATATAGACATTGATTTTGAGATCTTTGTTTATTCTCAGTTGAAAATTATTCCTAAAAGGGAGGCCTGAGTTCGAATGATTAAAAAGTAATTATTTTTAAAAATGGCTAAGTTAAAATTAAAATTTTTAGTCTTGCTATAATTGAATCGACTCGTATTCGTTATTGCACTGATTTACAAAAATTTGAAAGAAAAATTGGAATATATAAAATCTTTCATCCTTCATCACAATTTCTTTTTTTTTCTCTCTTTTTCTTTTATGAATTTCTATCAGAAATTTCTTAAGAGATTCTAATTTGATGAAAGAAAATTCAAACTGAATATAGTGAAAAAAATTCTGATATTGTACATTAATTAAAATTAAAATAAAACAATCAAACTATAGAAATACTATTCTAAATTTCCAACTCAATGTGAATGAATTACACCAGCTTTAAGGTTATTCAATCTATTATAAAGAAAATTATTTCATTGCATTTCTCAGTAACCCATAATTGTAATGTTGTAATAAATAGAAGGACGACCCTCTAGAAGCTATAGAGAGAAATACTAAGTCAATCACTAGCTTTCAGAAATGTAAAGTCATTCGAATTTGTCTAAATTGTTTAATGTGTTAATTGTGTTGTATCTAATTGTTTGTGACTATAGCTCATCTGACATTCTTAAATCACTCAGTCCCAATATGTCTTTTTCTTTCATTTTTCAGGTATTAGGTTCAACCCTTATTTTAACTTGGATTCCTAATGCAACACTTAAGAAAAATCCACATAGTCTAGAAAACAAGACTCCTGAAAGTTCACCTTGTCGAAGTTCTTTTAGTAGCAAGTGTCCTAGCCCTACACCTAGTGGAAAATCACCATTTCATCATTCTCTTTCCTATAGCAACTCATTGTATTGTGGAATTGAAAGGTCAAGTGATAATTTAAATGAATCTCCTTTTAAGGTATTGGAAAGGTGAGATAAATTATTTTCTACTATATTCTAATATTTTATGAAATTGAGCAGATTTAAAAAAATCTATTATTATTAGCTTTAGTTAAAAAAAAATCTTCTTTGCTTTCCTCAGACCTTTTTTATTTTTGCGTTATGTAATTACCATTATTCTTCCAATATTAAACAGATGCTTAGCCAACAAAATGTTTTTTTTTATTTGATTGTAATTCTGTAAGTTGTCAGATGTGTTGTACAATATGTCAAATGTGTCTTGTGACCATTTTTAAATAAAATCAATTTTAGTTTCATTAAAAAAAATATTTTTAAAGTTTTCTAAAAATACTTTGGATTTTTAACAAACTATTCCAAAATCTCCATCCAATGAGCTAGTTATTCTAAATTTAAAAAAAAAAAAAATGTTCTTTAAGAATTGTACAATTGATAGATTCCATCAGTTGACAGAAGACATGTTGACTCTTAACTGTTATTCTGCATCTGAACTGCATGAAATTTATTAAAATTTCTCCTTATTTTTTATGAAATATGCTAAGGGCATTGCTAACTTCTGCACGAAAATTAAACTGGTATCAATCTTTTTACTTTATCTTATACCTTTCTCTTTTCAACACTGCAGCATAGAGTCTCTTGCCTTCTTGAATTAGTTCAAGTTTTCCTTTTCTTTTTTTTCAATTTATATCCTTAAAGATTTTGTATTTCTTGATTTCTTCTTTATCAAATCTTCTTTGGAAAAATCAAATTCATTTCCTGCCCATATTCCCGCAAAGAACTAATTTAAATTCTCTGTAATTTTAATGACGAGATGCAAGGTTCTTGAGAATTAGTATTATTCTGTTACTTCAACTCCATTGTATTTAATATTCATGTTAATGGGTACTTCATTTGTTTAAAAGGGCCAATTTTTGTATAATTTATTCATTTAGTATTACAGTGAGATGACACATTGATTCACCGCTTTTCATATATTAGGACATAAAACATCTTTGTTATGTCATCCTATGTTTTATGTGCTAACTTATCTAAAATATATTTATTTACTTACTTTTATAAATTTCCTACATTCAGCATCTGTTAAAATTATGAATGCATTCTTCATTCTGTCTTTAGTTCCATGTTAAACTTTTGATATATTTGCAGTCATTGATGTACATAGTAGATTGATATAATATTTAATTTTTTTCAATGTTTAAAATTGGATTTATCAACATTTTTCATTTAAGAAGGAAGCCAATTTAAATAAATATATTACTTGCATTACAGTTATGATGTATTATCACATGTCTATTATATAATTTACATATTTCTGTCTGATTGACACATATTTTTTAAGTAATGTATTGTTATAAAAGTTTATTAATATCAGCGAAATTTCATTTATATCTTTAATTGTTTTTTTTTCTGCTTTTTAATCAATACATGATTAATTTACTCATAGTTTGTAAATTGGTTTTCACATGATGTGCTGCATTTTTGGACAAAGGAATTGAATTACTAAACAGTGATATTTTTTGAGTTTGTGGTTACCTCTTTTTCAAAGTTGATTGCAATTTGTTTTGTTTAGCATTATTTGAGACCATTTGGCTCATTATTTTTTATATGAATTTGAACTAATTAAGTATACAATATTACCTCTTTTTTGCACTTTTCAAAGCATTGCTAGAATAAAGTTTCAAATTGTAGGAAATCAACCCCTTAGATAAGAACCATATATAAAAAAAAATTCTCTGAAAATCTCAAAAGATCAGTAGTTATACTAAAAAGTTTTAAATGGCAGGAAAATGTTGTAGACAATAATCACATTCTATTTTAGCTGTAATTTTTTTTGTGATATAAGAGAATTATTAAATCATTTTGGCTCAAAATTGTTGTGGATGTCATTGAGTATGACCGTAATTAGTTATAATTTACTTTATTTTATCAAAAGCCCACGGTCCTGTGCCTGTGAATTATAATATATCAAAAAATATTCATTTAATGTGATTATTATGTTGCTTAATGTTATCAGTTTTCAAGCAGAGAATTCATTGATCCATGAGTTTAGACCAGTATTAATGATTGACACCCATGGCATTTTTTTGCTGCACTTCTAAGGACACACCTGGGAATAATTTTTCCATTGAACAAAGTTTGCATTCTTATAGATTAGAACAGTCTAGATTGAATTGAAAATGACAGCTATATTACCAGCATTACATGGCTTGAAATTTCTTGAATGGCTATAAGCTTCTGCTACCTATGACTGAATTATAAAAGTAAAATGAAATGGAGAAATTTTTTTTAAAAAAAGTCTGATTTGAATGTTAAAGACAGAGTTGGAAATCTTCACAAGTATGAAGATTTTTCTTAAGAATGAGTCTATGTTGCAGTGCAATTAAGAATTTTGCAGCCTCTTCTTTGTAAAATTAAAAAGATAATAATAATAATAATTAGCCTTTTGTGAGCAGGACCAAACAAAGATCGCTGATACTTTAAATAGAAACAAATACATTAAAGATAATCTCCTTATGTTTGCTGAAACGATATTTTGAAATGCAGTATGTAGCATCATTAAAATAAATTTGGAAAACTGTACAAACAATATATAACTGAATTTTAAGGAATAATTGTGTATAAGTAATAATTAATGAATTTTTTTACTTGTCATTTTTTAAATAAATAATACATAATCTTAAGGAAAAACAAATGTTTTTTTTTCTCTATCTTTTCATTTGATAAAAGCATGGGTGGTTTTATTCAATTCAGCTATTGTTATCATTTGATTAATATTATCAAAATTCGTAAATTCAAAAGTAATCACATTGTCAGCTATTATATAACAAATTGAATTTTTTGAAATTATTCCTATATTATTGACTACTTAAAAATGATTTCATTTTAATGAAATGTCTTAATTTATTATATGTTACTTCCAGCCCTGTATTTGAAGATAGCATGGAACGAAAAAGCATTAGCTCTACTATTTCTGACATGGGGAGTCCCAGAGAAGACTATGGCAGTTTAGAAAGTTTTTCAAATAGTGATCAAACAGAAATGACAGCATCAACTAGCTCTCAGTTGATGTCAACCGATTTTAATGACTTGGAGAATTATGAACCACCTTCTGAGGAAAATAAACTAGATACACAATCAGAAGAACCCAAGAAAGTGTCTGCAGATAGCAATAATGGTGATTTACAAAGCCAGACAGATTCTGGCATTGGACCAGAAGAAGTTGTGGCAGCTCTTGAGAAAATGATTTGTGGCCTTAATGATATTAATGATTCTAAAGAAGGTAATTTTTATTTATCATATGTCTTCCTGAAATGTTACATAAATATAAAGTCTTTTCCTGATTATGAAAATATATTGTTCAGAAGCTATTTTTCATAAATATTGTAATGAAATTTGTCATAATGTCATTTGTCTTAGTAAATTTCAATGTATTTCCTCATTATAACTCAAAAAAATTTCAAGACAGTATTCTTCTTTTCATTATGATTTAGAACTTGACACAACTTCTATTATTCTTGCTTTCAAATGTTTCAATAATAAAAATATTCTTTCCTTGATATAATTCTTGTAGAGGGATGGTGGGAGGAATAAGAATATATATATATATATATATATATATATATATATATATATATATATATATGGTGACTATAGCATTATTATTTGAAATTTATTTTGCCTTTTCCCTCACTGATGTTTTTTTTATTAAAAATTAATCTTTGATTCACTACTTATATTAAAGGTTTAGTTTCTCTATCTGTTGGATGATAAAAAACACATTTAAAAATAAAATATGCAATGCTATAAATTTCACATTACTAATTTCAATGGAGTTAGTCATGTAGTATGTAACAATGTAGTTAGTAATATTAGAAGAAGACTGTTTTTCTCATCTTGTAGTTAATTAGCTTAAAATATATACCATATTCATATTTGATTATTTGTCTCTTTCTGTAATTTTAAAATTTTTGATATGTGTGAATAAAATTTTAGAAACATGGGAACTACATTTTTATTGTTGAATGCAATTCTTTATATATGGCTTCTAAATTACCTTTTTAAGATACCATTGAACTTAAACAATTCTTTCAGGATGTTTTAAAAAATTTTTATCTAATTTTGCAGTAGCTGTGCTTGTTAAATTTGATATATGTATGATTGGAAGAAATAATCTTATTTTCTTTTTTTAATCTTGCTACTTAATAAAGTTCAATTTTGCAATATTTTCTTACATACAAGCCAAAACATCATGAAAAAAAATATTTACAGCAAATGTGCAGAATAAATAAGTTTTATTTTGTAATTGATTTAAATTATTTTATCATTTGTAAGAGTATTTATTTTTATTTTACATGGAGAAAAATAATGCATTTCTAAAAAAATTCAAAAAATTGGGTATTACAAGTAAAATGATATTTTTCACATATAAAATTTCTGTGTTTCTCCAATATTACTAAAATTTCTCAAAATTTATATTCACCAAATTTTTTTAAAGGAAATTAAACATAATAGATTTTAAAATCCATTTAATTATGCAATTTACATTTAACATTAGAATATATGTATTTTGATAGTTTATGTAGGTCCGCTTATAATATTTTATGAAATTTTCTGCTTTAATTTTAAAAAAATATTTAAGTTAGCTTGAAATATTTATTAAAACTGAGATGAATGAACTGTAGAAGGACTTAGTTTTTAGTAAAAAATTTGAAGAATTTATTTTACAATTGCATCTCAAATAATATGAATATTTCGTTGAGAATAAGGATGAAGTACCTGATTCGATGTACATGAAATCATGATAAAGGAAATATACATGCATATCTTTATCTTTACTTATAATAAATTCTGCGTATGTCTTCAGATATTTTTTTTATTCCCTTTGTCTTTTTCATAGAGGAGATTTTTCCCATTTTGGATATTGGTTAAAATCTATATTTATTTATATTCACAACAACTACTTCATAGTATATACATGCACACACTGAATGTTTCTTTTTTACATTGTTCATGTGCTGAATGTTTTGCTAATGTTTTGTTATGAATCGGGATGTGTTTATACCTGTAACCAACTTAAAGAAAATTTTATTTTTAAATAACAATACATAATCATAACAACATTTTTGTTTGTTGACTGTTATCGTTAAGTTGTATTAAAATATTTTTTTATGCATTCATAGTAACAATTCAAAAAAGTATTATATTAAATAAAATTTGATATGGAAATTTTATTAAACTATTGTATTTATAAATTGCAGTATTTGCTTTTATGTTGAAAAATTTAAAATTGCATTAAAGAAATTTGTTTCATTTGAAAAATAAATGAATACTGGAAACATACTTCAAGTCCTCTCTTTTGCTATATGTATCTTCTACTTATTAATTAAATTAATAATAGACTATTGCTGCTGTATATATATTTTATTTATTTCCTATGTAAAGAGTGCTAATTGTTGTGATTTTGATGGTATTTTTCATTTCTGTAGATTCCAAATCAAATGACTGCAACGTTTATGAAACTGTTGAAAAAAAAGATGACAATACTAATTCTCAACCTGTTAGCAATAATGATTTTACTTCAGATGAACATTGTTCTAATAATGAAAATGAAAAGAGATCAGAAATGCATTTAGATCTCTCACAAAACCTTAATGAAGGTAAGATTTTTTAGCATGACTTTTTCAAAAAATTACTTTTGGAGATGTAAGACAAAAATGCTTTAGACCTTGGACATTTTTTCAATTTTTCTTAATTAATTTTTTTTGTATATTATAAATGAATTGAAATTTTCTTCATTAGAAATAATCAAAGAAATTGGAATGTCATAACAAATCTAATTTATGAATGGTAATAATTTTAAGTTGAATTAATTTTTATGTGCTTTTATTTCTTTAAACTTTTTTCATGCATTAAATCTGCATTTTTTTAAATTGATTTTTGATTTACTTTCTGTTATGCTATTGATTGAACATGTTATACACTTTTGTGTTCTCAATGATGATTAAGATTTTCAGAACTATTTTTTAATCTTATCACTTAATTAATTAAAATAAATTTTGACTCCATGCAACTATGAGTAATAAAATAGCAAATTTCATGATATTTATAATAATGAATTTAAAAATAAAAACTGATATGAATCAATAATTTCAGAAAATTTTCTTTTATTGTATATGAATAAAAAGGCCTTAAAAATTATGAAGTTAATCTATTACTACTCATAATTCTGTTATGGCTTATAGATTTTTAAAGAGATCATTTATTTCTATGTTTCTACTGTCAAGCATTAGCATTGGTAAAATAATATTACAATTGTATCCTATCTCTAAAAGTTTTATATTTCTAATTATTTTTTCAAATGAAAGGAAATATGACGTAGCCATAATACTTATTGAAACAGAATAGACATCACTGAATACATATGTAAATTTAATGATGATTTTTCCTTGAATAAATGATTTCAAAATCTTCAAACTTGCCAAAATAATTACATTTCAAATTAAAGTCGAATAAAAATGTTGCAAAGTGTGTCTGGAATTTTAATAAATTTTAAAATAGTTTTTCAGCAGTTATTTAAATAATTAATAATAAAACACAACAATCAAGCATTAAATGAATGAGAATTTTTGTATTTGGATTAATTTTATTTGTACTCAGAGTTAATATGTTATAAAATTATTGAACAAATTTTACATTCCCTCTTATATTTTTTTTTATTATTGTTTTCAATGGTTATAATTGCTTGACAAATATACTTTTTTAAATTTAATTTTCTGCTATTTTTTTCTTTATATTATATGAATACTTGTTCATGTATACTAGCTGCAATTGTTTTGAATGATTTTATTATATTGCATTATTTACCTCAATTTTTAAAATTCTCTTTTGAATTATTTGTTTTTTTATTAAATGTTATTTTATTTTTAATCAAGAATTTGAGTATAGAAGAGTGTATATTGGTTGCCAAATGTAGAACTTTTGCATCTGGGTTTGGTTAATTTTAGTATGTATTTTATATAGCAACATACTTTGTATTGAATTATGTTGGTATTCTTTAGGAATCTAGTGGACAAAATTTATATAGGTCAAACTACCTATAACTTGTAAAATGGTTTGCTCTCTATTTATTACTGAAGTAAAATATATAAAATTAATTCTTACATATATAGATTTTACTTCTGTTTTAGGTATGGAAAAATCTCCTGTCCTTCCGGATGCTCCTGATATAAATATCAGTTCTTACAGTCCTGGTGGAAGTAGTTCAACAACACCTACTACTTCCAACAGAGATCCTGAAAGTTTTCCTTCTACTCCTGGGGATTCTCCTCCTCCATCACCTAGGGATAAAATTTCAAATCTATTCTTTGTTGAAGGAACACCTGAATCACTTGCTCATGCTCATAATTTGAGCTTTCCAGATGACAGCTCGCAAACTGCCAGTAAAATTTCCAGGAGAGAAAGAAGTTGTGGAGTTTATTCCGTTGATCTAAGTATGACTGTGTTTTATGGATGAGATCTATTTACTTATTTATTTTTGCTAAAAATAAATAAATATTCTGGTTAAAATCCTGTTATCCAAGAAATTAGTTAATTAATTATACTATAGTTTGTTTATCATATATGTTGAAATAATGCATGCAATAAATGTAATTCCGGTTGTGCATACAAATCCTAATGCACTATCCTTTGATTAATATTATTTTTAATAATTTGGAATTTTTTAATAATTTAAGAATAACAACAAATTTTGATACCAAATTATGGAAAATTACGAGTACATATTTAGTATTATTTTGAATTAAGTCCTAAATGTTTTATGTTTATTACTATGCACTTAACAATCGATGATCAATACATCTGATATATAGTGTTTCTTGTTTAACAGCTTCAGCTTGTTTTTTTTTAATGATTATTCTGATTATTATGAATTTTAAGTACATTGTACAAACTTTTTTAAAGTATAATTTTTGGGAAAATAAAATTGGGATAAGATTTCTGTTAAATATTAAGCTATTTAATCTATGCTTTTTCAGGATTATGAAAATATAATTGTTAGAAAAAATAGCTCATTATGAAAGTAAAAAAAGACATTCTGATTTCTTTTTAAAAAAATTAATCAAATTATTGTAATGTAAGCTGTCAAAACTGAATGTTGTTGGATTTGAATTTATAGTTAATGCATTATTTGCAGGAACCTTTAATCTGTTATAAACTATTAAGCATTGTCAAATTTTTCAATAGTTTAAGATAATTCCAGAAAATTATATTTAAATTAGAAAATATGTATGTTTACTTAAAGTACTTATAACATAAATTATTATAAAGAACCTGAATTTAATTTGCAGGTCAAATGCGATCCTTGCGCCTTTTTTATAGCAATAAAGAATGTACTTGTGGTCAACTAGTCATAGCTAGTCGGGAAAGTCAGTACAAAATTCTTCATTTTCATCATGGTGGTCTTGATAAATTGGCAAATGTTTTTGAAGAATATGATTTTCTTGCAAAATCAAAAAATAAAGTAAGAGTGCTTGTTTATTAATATATTCATTTCTGATATCAACTTTAGAAATTAATATTTCACTTTCATGGCTAAATAAAGTGCATTTTCTTCTTTCCTTATGGCTTTTTCTAATAAATCAATATGTATTTTTAAACTTTTAATAGTTTTCAACTAACATGTATTTTCCTTTTGGATGAATTTTGTCAAAGTGTCACTATTTCGAATTTTTAAAAAATTTTCCCTTTGTTTATTTTTTAGATAAAGTAAAAAATAAAGAGTCAAAACAATTTTCATTTTTTGATATTTTACTGCATTTAAAAAATATTTTAATATTTATCTATGCACTTTTTTACTAAATCATTTTTTACAATTTTTTAAATAATGTTTTTAAAAAAATATTTTAGCTATAAAATTTTACTTTAGTTATCTTAATCTCATTATTTTTAACATAATTTAAAAGAAAACTGAAATTTGTTTTAAATTAATTTGTGGATTAATCACTCAGTGATTAAAGCATTAATAAACCTTTATTTGCAGTTGTTTCTGACAAGATTTGAAAAACAATGAACAAAACTGTTTTTCTTTAATAAATGATTTAAAATTTTTTTTCGAGACTACATTAATTTTAATTCATGCTTGTTGTATTTTTTTCTTTTGTAGAAGAGTTATTATTATTTTTAAATTCTAATATTAATATATATCTTCATATATTACTATTTTTTATTTTTTAATTTAAACTAAGAGTGATAAATAGCATCAATAGGAGGATGCTTTAGAAAAAAATGCTTGTTAAAAGACACATTAATGTAATTATTTTTATTATTTCCAATTTAAGTCATGATTGAAGAAAGTGGTAGAAAGCAGTGGTAAATTAGATAGTACATAGCCCCCATTAAATAATTTAATTGTAAATATTTTTGTTGGAATCATTTTTTTTATTCCTGGAATTTAGGTCATTATTAGTGCCATGAAATAATAATTTCATTAACTGGTAGTAAAGTACGAGTTATATTATTAATTCCTCATATTAACTCATGAAAAGAATGTGGCTTGTTTATATTTTATAAATATGTAATTTTTGCCAAATTTAAATGTTTTTATCTTTTAGGTTAATGACAGCTGTCCTTATAGACAGTTTTCTGTTTGTCGTCCTGAAGTTTCTGCAGCTGAATGTCATCCTGAAGAAGGTATATATAGCGTAGTTGATGAGCAGAGGTGGCGAAGTTTCATGAGTGAGGATGGAGTTGTTGAAGATGAGCTGCAATTAAGAAAAGTATGCCATACTTTAAAATTGAATTATGCTTTAATTATTATATTTCAATCAAATTCTAATAATTTTCTTTTTCAACTTTTATATTAAAATCTTTTATTTTAGTTATTAAATTAGTTGAGGTAAATGCATATATATTTATAGCTTAACTATCAATTATTATATAATTTTACATTAATTTTTGCCTCAGGAAATATTTTTTGGTGGATTGGATCCAAAACTGCATAAAGAAATTTGGCCATTTTTACTTCACTATTACAGTTTTCATTCTACTTTTGATGAAAGGGAACAAATTAGAAATGACAAATATATTGAATATCAGGTTATCAGACGTAAGAGGTGAGTTTTTTTTTATAGATATTTCCGTAAAATGTTTCATCAACTCAAATTAATTTATGTAAACATTTATGTTGAAAATTGTCTGAAAAGATTCTTATCATGTGAAAATATTATTTTTTTAAGAATGATTATATTTTTTTTCTAATGATATATTCTATAATACTGAATGCTTTGAAATGTATAATATATATCTTCCCGTCCATATTTAATGATGTTAAATTGAATCTGTGATATATCCAAATAAATATGGGATTTTTGTTTCCAGCAATCGTTTTTTAAGTGGTAGAACTTAAGGTTTTGTAAGTAGATAATTAAGTATGCCCAGAAAAAATGTGTATTGTGTAAAAATGTAGCAAAAAAAAAAAAGTCCTAAATACCTCCAAACAGAATTTATGTACAGGAATCTAATTTTTATCCTAAGAAGGGAGTTAGTGAAATTGACATATACTATGTAATATGTGTGAGGTGAGTGCACATCAATAATTTTATTTTTCTAATTGGCATTGAAATGACTTTTGTGGCTTACTGTAGGTACATGACATTTAGTGCATAATATGACTTTTACATTCCCAGTGGTCATCAGAACTTGAACAAAAGTAAATAATACCCAGGGCATAGCATCACATTTTCACTCCCTTCTGAATTTTCTCTTTTTAAAGTGTAATAAATGCTCAAATGTTTTGTTCCCATGACATTTTCTAAGATAGATGTCAGGAGTATCTATATTCTTTTGCCTTCCTAATCAATACATCATTGGGCAACTTAGAGCTATTAATCTGTCCATGCATAGCATGTCAACCATGTTCACATAATCATGAGTAAAATCCCCACACCATGGAAAAAAGCTATGTAACCAGTTACTCTCCCCACACACACGCTTTCATTTGATTGCAAATACCACATTTATTAATAAATTTTGCTGATAAAAAGTTTGATTAGTGCATACTGAACTTTTTTGGAGGAAGTTATAGTATAATATTAATTATTTTGCTGTTTTTGTTCCCCTCTATAACAAATTACCACTAACCATTTTATTCCCGATTTGTTATACGATACATACACAGCCAGAGTAATCTCAAAGTTTTACCACTTGAAATAATGCTTCTAAAACCATTATACCATTTTATTTGGGTATATAATATAATGATCATTCTGTGCATATATTGAATGTGTTTTTTATTTACATTTTATGTAGTCTTTTGAATTTTACTTTGTAGGGATCAGATGACCCCAGCTGAACAAGATATATTTTGGCGCAACATTCAGTGTACTGTAGAAAAAGATGTTGTCCGAACTGATAGAACTCATCCTTTCTTTGCTGGTGAGGATAATCCAAATATAGAGGTTATGAAGTAAGTTAATTAATAATTGTATTTTTTTTCATAAGTTTTATTTACTGTGATCTTAAGGGTTATATCTTTATACCTTTATTGACTTATTAAAGTAATATATGGCAAAATATTACGAGTTCTGATAACATTCGTTATGCTGCATCTTTTAACATATTAATAATGAATTTTTCTTAGCAAAAAAAATATTTAATGGTTAATTATTTTCAATTTATGTGATCAAATAGAAATAATACAAATTTCACATTCAGAACATCTTTTAGACATTTCTTTTGTTTTTCTTTTTTATTCTTGCTTATTTTATATTAAAGGAAATTGAGAAATACTTGTCTTTTGAAGGTAAACTTTTTAGCCTTATGATGATTACTGCATTAAGCGAAACATATATAAATAATAGCAAATTCCAATTTTTGGGGGTGGGGGCAAAGCATAATAACCTTTCATCTTTTAACACTGCTGCTAATAATAAAAATGCGTGTTAGCACAATAGGCTTACAATTTGGTCCAAATAAACTTTGTTGAGTGGGCAATTTTTGAGCAATTTTTTTTTGAGATTTTCATTTATGAAAACTTTATTGAAATTACATTTCTTTATGTATGGTAGTAATAAAAAATATAAGCTTAGAAAAGGCTTTTGCTACAACTTAAAATTCAATAAATTATGTCAATGATGCAATTTTAGTTATTGGTAAATTTTAATATAATTTTTTTAAAAAGGTTAAAAACTAAACTCTTATTGGAAACATAGCAATACTTGTCATTGTCAAGACATCAGTTTCACTGTTTAGTAATTTTTTTCCTCTGTGAAAAATATGATACAAAAATATCTACCATTTTTGCATATTTACTGAACATTATATTTTTTTAATGATTCCAGTTTCAGAATAATGATATTCTGTATCTAATTTCATAAAATTTTGAGAAATATTTTCTGTATGTATTTCATCTATATTGAAAATGAATGAAATCCGAATATTACTTACATTTGTGTAATAAGTTTGTTTTGTATAATGCATTTGTATAACTTCATTAGGTGTATAATATCCTGCACATTTTCATTCTATTTTTGCATCATAATATAATTCAATAATTAATAAATACATTTCCTGAATACACTTTGTTTTTTCCAATTCTCTTCTTAATCTTTTGTACCAATTAATTCTTATCACTTGCCAGAAATGAAATAATTTGCTAATCATATAGTTAATATAATTATACTAATATTGTTGATATGATGATTGAACCATCTGATTGTCAAAGGTGACTGCTAAAGAATGTTAAATTGTTTTAAAATATAATGAAAGTTGTAAAAAAGTGGATACTGATGTATTATTCAGATATTCAGATCTTCAGTACTTCCCTGATTTATAAATTTATACTTGAATCATTTATGCATTTTGAGTAATTTTTTATTGTTGAGTTTCATATTGTTATGAACCTTTCAAAAAATATGTAAGATTTGTTTTGTTTATTTTCAGAAACATTTTGCTTAATTATGGCTTTTATAATCCCAAAATTGGATATACACAAGGAATGTCAGATCTGTTAGCTCCAATTCTTGCTGCTGTTCAGGATGAATCAGAGGCTTTTTGGTGTTTTGTTGGTCTTATGCAAAGAACAATTTTTGTGACATGCCCTAAAGATTTTGACATGGATGTAAATTTGGTAAGAAATATATATAGTTATGAATTACAGTGTTGTTGTTGTTTTCTTATTATACATTTAATTGAAAAGTTTAAAATTATAATATTTTATTCTCTTTGCAATTTTTTTTATCTTGCAGAGTTACTTGCGAGAATTATTCAGAGTGATGAATGCAAAGTTTTATAATCATTTGGTTGCTGCTGATGCACTTGATCTTCTGTTTGTTCATCGATGGATATTGCTTTGTTTCAAAAGAGAATTTCCCGAGTCTGAAGCTATGAGAATGTGGGAAGCATGCTGGGCACACTATCAAACAGATTATTTTCATCTTTTTATTTGTAGTGCCATTGTTTCTATTTATGGTGATGATGTCATATCACAGTCTTTGAGAGCAGATGAAATGATGGTTCATTTTAGTAGTTTAGCCATGCATATGAGTGGAGATCTAGTTTTGAGGAAAGTAAGTAGATTTTTTTTATTATTCATTTTAATGAAGAATATCAATGACTAAGTTACTTCAAAACTAAATGAATTAAATACATATGTAATGTGCAATTTCTATAAATATTATTTCAGTGAAATTTGATATTTAAATTTTGGATATTCTTTTATTGTTTTTTTTAAAAATTTTTATTCTAATTAATAATTTCCTTATGCAATTAAAAATGCAGTTATTAGTTGTTTTAGCTGCATTTATAATAATTAAATGTCTTTGCTGAATTTATAAAACTTAATTTGGAATCATTTATTTGTATTACAATGATAGTAAACGAAAAGGAAAATCAAATTTTTGTGCCATTTTAAAACTGATGTTATTTTCATTTCTGTGCAAATTTTTACACCAATTTTAATATATTTTTAAATACATTTTTATATATTATAAGAGTATATATTGTAATAATACTTTTCCATGTTTTAGTAATTGCATTTATATAAGATCATATTGTTATGATATTAAGTACATTTTTATGTGCATATTATTGTTCCTGTGTAATTAAAACATAATTAAAATTAAATAAAACTTTGTGAATTAGGCCTAAATATTATCAGACTAGAATATTTAAGACTCGAGGTTTAAATTTTCTTAATTTTTGTATTCTTTATTGCATAATATTCTTTTTCATTCCTGTACTGCCACCTTCATAGAGGCAACTTTCCTTTTCTATCAATAGGACATTTAAAAAATAACTTTTGAGAAATTATTTACGGAAAAATATAAGGTATAAAGGAAAAGAGTGTAATAGAACCTGTTATTTAACATCTTAATTGATGAGTAGGAGGGATTCAAAAGTGAAGTTTAATTATATTTTAATTACTTAAGATGTTGATTATTTAAAAAATAATACTAGTTATTTCACTTGGCTGTAAAAAAATATTTAAAGGCATTATTCTTTTCTCCTGATTTCTGTGCTTTAAATTAATCAAAAATATATTTGATTGATAAAATATTTTTTGCTGTGGAAATTATGATTAATTTATCATATTTTTAAATTAATATAGCTATTACTACAAAGTCCGAAAAAAAGATATTCAAACTCCATGTTTTTTATTGTTTTTGCTGTAATGTTCAATATTAAATTAGCTTTTGGTTTGAGAATTTTTAACTATCTTTTAAAATTGTAATATGAAGCAAAACATCTTTATAATCAACCATTTAAATTTTTACAGGCCAGAGGTCTGCTTCACCAATTTCGTTTGCTTCCAAGAATACCATGTACATTATCCAGGTTGTGTGAATTATGTGGCCCTGGAATGTGGGATAGTGGGCATGTCCCTGTCATTGACTGCTCAGGAGATCATGGTGATCATTCTTGTCCTTATGGTGGTCAAGATCCTTCCCTCAGAGTATTATAAAGTTTACTGTTGTAGAATTGTGACAAAGAAAAAATGAATTTTCATGAAAACTAAGCATTGAGTACTTCTGTGTTCAAGAATGAAAAAGTGTAAATATTTTGGTGTATGGATTTCATGTTATGTAACTTTATATATTGATGTTTATGACTGGGATGCATTTCTGAGAAATTGATCTATTTAAAATCTATGAAAGTATAGGATTTTTTTTTTAGTATATGTTGTTCTATCTGTAGAATTTTAGTGAATGTACTTTATTTGTGTAAATAATATGTTTTATGTATGTAACTGTCTTTTAATACCCTGGATCTAATATAGAAGTGTAAAATAATAATAATAATAAACCCCAAAGGGCTGAATGAATGATGTCTGTTTTTAATAGTAAGACTATGCCAGATTTTATGTGAAGCATCTTCCAAAATGTGTATGTCTATGTTTGAAATCTGTAATTCTCTAACAAATTTAATTTACTTTGAGAATTTTAACATAGATATTATAAGGTTTTAAGAGTGCCAAGGTTTGATTTTCAGCCTCGTTAAAAGTTAGCCATATATAATCGGTAATATAATTTGGATTTTACTTTAGTAAATATTGATTTGATGGATTTTTTTTGTGCAATAGCATTTTTAATATTGCTATATATTAGAATTTACACACATATACATATGTATTAATGTATTTTATGAATATTGAGTTAATATAAATGTGTTTTTATAGTATTAAATTTTATTTTTTGTTGATTATGAGGAAATATATAAATATTTATTTACACACTTTTAATATATTTATGGATATTGTATTTAAGAAATTTAAAAGTATTTGGCTTTTATTTATTTTATTATTAGTATAAATACAGTATAAAGTATCTGTATTTTATTCTGCTGCATCATTAATAAGATGTTGTAAGCTCATACATCATATTTATATTTCTTGCTTTTAATTTAAGCTGTTCTAGCTGACAATTCTATGCAATGCATTTTTAATGTCAGATTTCCAAATTCTGATTTCTTTTCATAGATCTGTTGTACTTTTGTATAAATCATTTGCAAATATATTTTGCAAAATTGTAGTAGTTTTATCTATAATTTATTTTTCATGTGAACTTCTAGTCAATTCTGATTTTCTGCATTTAATATGGTTACTTACTTTTGTAGTAATTTATTTATCATTGTAGATTTTATTGCTTATTGATTGCAGTTGTCAAATCTCTTATTCAGTCCACATAATTAAAACGAATACATTTTTATATTTCCATATATTATTTATTTTATTCCATTAATTTTATTCAATTTTAAAAATCTTCTGATTTATCTGTACTTGTAAAGTGAATGTATGTTTCAAAAAGATTTGAAATTTATTTTGACAGTCATTTTATAGGAAAATAAAAGTACTCATCCAAAATTATTGAATCCTTCTTGTATTTATTTCAGTCTGCAATATATATATATATATATATATATATATATATGCAGAAATGGAGGTATAAAATTTATATATTTCTTTTAAAGAATAACTTTTAAGTCTACTGCTGAAATTTCATCAGTAGAATGCATATTTGAATTATCATAAATAAGTATCTGGACATTATAATGCTTGAAGAGAATTTCATATCTGATCAAAGATATCAATTAAACCAAAGATACTAAGATAGATAGATAGATAGATAGGTTTGATTAATTTATAAATAAGTATCTGGTCATTTTAGTGCTTTAAAGAGAATGTTTTGTTCTCAACTAGATTTGTTTAAGCAGAGAAGTATCAGTCTCAGTAAAGAAACAAAGTCTAATATTCTTTTCTTGTACTTTGAAATATTTATACAGCCAAAATATTTAATACATATTTTTATTAAAACAATTATAGAGACTTAAAAAATTCATAATATCATGCATTGTCGTGACCCTTAAGTTATTCATGCACATTGAAACTGCTTATAATTACTGTTTAATAAAAATGATGCTTAACTTATTAATCATAAAGAAAAGATATTTACAATTTATAATGCTTCTGGATAATTTTGTTTATTACTTAAAAAGTGAGAATAATTTCTATATATTAAACATGAGCTGTAATAAATACCAAGTACAAATTAGTGTAGAAAATATTTGATTACTGATATATTTAAAATTTATATTGAATAATGCTTAAAGTATGTAGATATTTCACAATATATTTATATGTATCTTATTTGATTTATTTTTGCATTTCAATGAAAACTTTCCTCTTGAACTTAAAATGGTGTTATATGCTTATAGAAATATTTAAGACAGAAAATAAAATATAAATTTCTACACTACATTTAAATTATCTTTCATTGATTGCAGCTTTCTGCATGGAATGCTCAATATTAAAAAAAGAAAATGAAAGTAATCTTAAAAGAATTTTTTGACTGTAGTTGTCCAGTCTGTTATATAAGTAATAATGTAAATATATATTGTTGGTAATTTATCAATATCTTTTGTGCTTTAACTGTCCAGCAATAGCTTATTAGCAATAATATCTTGTAAATGGGAAATTATTTTGGAGTAGATACCTAAAACTGCCACGTTACTATCATACTTCAATAAATGTGTAGCCTTATAAATGCTTTAAAGCATGCTCTCAGTTTTTATGTAACTTTGCATTAAATGTATTCGTTTTTATACTTTAAGCTTATATATATCTATAAATGTTTTTCTGCATGGTATTCATTCCTTTTGCTTAACCAAGATAATTTTATTGCTTATAAATTTTTTAATGATTTCATGCATTTAAAAAATATGAGATTTTGTTATTAATAGGAAGGAATAAAGTTATCTTGGCATCTGTTTTAATTTATTGAGTGAAATATATTTTACCTTGTTTTTGTTAGATTATAAAATATATTTTTTAACATTATATGAGTTGATAAGTGTGATAATATAAATAAATATTCTTTATAATGTGACTGTTTTCCATTATTATGTGTGCTTATGGTGTGCATTTTTGTATCTTCTGTTTTTATATATTATATAGAACCATTAAAATTTTATTTTGGAGTTTTTATATCTAAGTTATTGTTTAAATTTAAATATTCTATTAAATATAATGGTTAATGCTTTTTTATTGTTTAATTGAATGTTGTTAAAAAAATTGTCATATGCTAACATTTAAATTTACGATTGAATCTTTCTATAGTTAAAAAATAAATTTTGATTTTACCAATAGGATGTGTAGATTAAATATATTTTGTATACTGTGTAATTTGAAATATTATTTTTAATAGTTATATATAATTAAATTTATTTTAAAATCAATACTTTGCTCAAAAACTTAGAAATGTAACTGGATGAGATATTCTAGTTCCCAACTATTTTATTAAAATCTGATAATTGAATTAATAACCTTATAAAATAACTTGAATTTTGAAGAAATGTGTTTTTTTTAGTATCTGTTTTAAAATACAGATTTTGCATTTAATTTCTTTTTTGTTCTAGTTAGGAGTCTTAAGAATCTTAAGCATTGTTTTGATTTTAAAATGTCGCATATCTTTTAATTTTGAAATGAAATCTGAACTTAAAAAAATATATATGTATATGTCTTGAACTAATGAGTTGTTCTTATCTTCTTAGGAGTTTTATTGTGAAATTTATGATACTTTGTCTGTTATTGTGTATCTCATTTAATATAAAAAATTCTTTATTATTTAAGGATTTTTTAAATATCTTTTGATTTATGTAAGAAACACTATTCTTTACTATATTTGCTTTTAAATATGCTAATTTTTTCATTAATTTTGTTTTAAAGCAAAACAAAATAAATAGAAATTTAAAATTAAAGCAATTTTCATGTAAATTATTATTCTTTTCCCTTCTTTATATTGAAGTATTGAAGTCTATTAAGTATTATATAGTTACAGTTATAACTCTGAACATTATTTTTTTTAATTATACATTTCAGTTTTTCTTTATTTTTAAAATTTAGCCATCATGTTATTTTTAAAAATTTGTTTTGGAAAACACAGTAAAATATATTAAATTTTGAATGTTTTTTTTAAAAATATTTTTAAAAGCTATTTATTTAGATTATTACTGCTTGTTAGAGATTGAAATTTTGTTTAGTTTAACATTTATGGAGTATGTTGCTATTTCAAATGCATTTTAAGGGATCTTTTTATCAGAATGTTGAATTATTCTGCCTTGAACTATTTTCATTGCTATATATGTATATATATGTTTAAAATGTTTTTGTGTAGATTATCTTTATGCTATCAGTTATTTTTTTTAAAATTATGATTCAGTTTGTGAAACAATATATATTTTTTAATCTTATTTAATCTAATATTTTTTAAATCTAAGAAAAATTATTGCTTCATTTTTATTACACATAAAAAATGCTTTAAAATCTATTATCAATTTTTAGAAGAAAAAAAAAAGATTTGTATGAAGAATAACTCATTTACTATTACATAATAAAAGGTTTATTCTCTCCCCTCTTTTTTGTGTTTTTTTCTCCTCTCCAATGCATTTACCTATTCTTAATTTTTTTTAAAAGAGACTATTTTATATACATGATTAATGTTTAAAGATATTTTTATAATTCCTGACAAATGTGTACATTCTTTGTATTTTATTTTTAAAATTCAGCAGTTAAAAATTGAAAGTTAAAATTTAGATCATAAAAATAGTTGTTTAATTCATGAAAATAATTATGTATTATTATGTTTAATCAAGGCATATTATTACATCTTAATTTTTTTATTGTACAGTTTTTCGAATTTATTTTTTTAATTCACATTAAATCAATTATTTATTTCAGAAGCACTAAATTAAATTTTTATTATATGAGAGAATTTTTTTTGTCTAATTATGAAATGTATCAGGACTTCCTTGAACTGTAGTAAAAGAAAATGTTCTATATTTATAACATAATACTGCATATATTCTTTTTTGAATCTATTTTCAGTTTTTAATTTTTTGTTTCAGCTCAAAATTTATCTGTTGAAAGCACAATTTTATGTATGAATCATATATGATATTAAAATAAATATTTATGTAGAATACACTATTATTTACTATATTAGCTTTTAAATATTTTTTTCATTTATTTTGTTTATAGGGAAAAAAAATGGAAATTTAAAGTTCAAGCAATTTTTATGTAAGGCATTATCCTGCTTCTTTTTTCTCTATATTGCAATAACTTATTGTGTAATCACTCCTGTGTATGTCCACATACATGATGTTTTATGGTTTCCTTGTTACTGTTTATTATATTTGTAATGAATCACTGTGATATTGTTTATATTTAGATAGACAATATTATTTATTGTATGAAAATAGAGTGGTTATAGAATTACTTTCTTAGATGCTGATGTATTAATCTTTCCTGTCCAAGATCTCTGAACTTTTGTAGTCAAGTGTTGTCTTTAAAATGTTCATTTGTCTAGTCAGAGTTACTTCATAAAAATATTTTATGTCTCAATAAAAGTATATTTATATAAAACGATCATATCGTATATTCTGTGATTTTAGATATACAGCAATATATTGTAATAAATTGACTTCTCATTTATATTAATTATTGGTTGCGTAAAAGACTTATAAAATTTAATGCCTTTGAAATATTTTTATTATCAAACATTCTGCTTTCTTTTGCAGCAATGATTTTTCAAAACATTTATTTTAGTATTATGTTTAATTGGAAATCTGATGCCAATTTTTGTATTTTAATGATGCTCAGGAAATGCACACTTTATAAATTTACAATGTATATAATCAATTTAGTTTTTTGAATTGATTAATAATTTTTACATTTGTAAGTGCATTCTTAAAGTTGTCATTTATTATATTTAAAAAAAAATAAAATTTTGTTTTATTTTTCAGTTTTTCTTATATTTTTTGGATGAAATAATTGCAGAAATATATGCATATGATAAATTCATCTATAGCAGCACCTTTAAAATTACCGCCTCTTTAAAATTCAAAGATAAAAATACTATTTTGCTGCATATGTTTCCTCTCCCCTTACACTTCTAAGATCTAATTACCCTCACTTTCGCTATTTGACATTAATCTGTCCTTAAGAATAGCATCGCTTGTATAAGGAAAGCGAATCATTCTCATTTGGAAAGTGAAGCTACAAAAATTTGTTGCTTCCGTAAATGTAGCTGGTCAGTCAAGATTACTCCCAATGGAATGTGGGCACACCATGCCTTTCCTTTACCCCGTCAGTTAAAACTAATTATTCTAATGGGGTGGTGATACTCCATGGTATTCTTTTTACCCCCTCGATTAAAGTTGATCATTCCACGCCAAAACTTTTCATCAATTTAAAAAAATAGTCGAAATTATCATTGTGTGCTGTGGCAAGTTGGGTATCCAACCCTTCCTAATTTCCATCGTGCCATTTGGTTTGGGAGTTCAGTGAGTCGGTGGGAAGAGATTTCTAGTAAATGTGAGGGAGGAGAGAAGTAGTATACTCTAGTTAAACATTCGGGGTCTTGGTGATCTAATGCTGAGATCTCGGTATTGGGACCCTATGATTCCTGGTTCGAAACCTATTCCATGGATAACAGGATCTAGTGCGTGCTAATTTCATCGGGCCAAATATCCTCTCGCTAGTGTGGCGCGGGGATATAAAGAGGGGAGGTGCCAGTTCATGTATCTTCCTCTTTATCTGAATGCGTCTGAAGTTTACTAGGTCTGTCCTCCAAAAAAACTAGTGGTGCTTCAAAGTCTTGCGTTGATACAACTAAAATTAAATTAACAAGAGTTTATACCAAAGGTCTGGAAATGAAGATGGCTTGATTTTAAGTCAGTTTTAATGGATAGACTATAAATAGAATGAAATGCCGCCACTCCATTGGCGTTATATTGAATTATTATAAATAATCTGCTGTAGAGTGACAGAACTGGCAGTTTTCTGTTATTTAGTTATCTAGAGGAAAAGAATTCCCTTTTTTTTGTACATAAAGCTTATGTTTTATTTTTGTTTCCGGTCCTTCGACATAGAGTATGTCATTTTGGTTAATGATCATTGATCCAAAACAAATCTTGAAAGTGTTTTCTAAAATGAAAGCTTCTATCTACTATAAGAATGATAGAAAATATTCAGCTGAAAATTCTTCTTCACTACTTGATAGTTCATATCCATTAAAATTCTCATTATAAAGAATCATTCATAGTGACTCATTTAATTAGCTTCTGTGCTATAAATAAATTCAGCAGTTGTTAAGTATGTTATAAGCGTAAGTATGTCAACATAAATAATTCTGTTTTTAAGAAATTCGAATGAATTTATGATAAGAAGATTACCATAATGAATTAATCTATTGCCAGAATGTATTAAGACCAAAATTGACTTAAGACCTTCTGGTGATAAATTATTGAATTGGGGTGTATCTTTTGTCTTGCCAAGTAATATAACAGCGTTTTAGAAATTTATCTTCATTGCAAATTGAGTTATTTCGGCTCGAAACTATTTATTCAAAAAAAAAAGAAAAAGAAAAAAAAGCAGAATTTGAAAGTAATAATATCAGGTATGACTTTCGATATTCTGGAAGAAATGTTATCGCATTCATCAGTGTAATCATTCTTGCAAAATGAAAAAATCTTGCCTTCATTGCAGCATAATAAATTTATAACTTAAAATTAGGAAATGATGATAAAAAAAATTTGCTTTTCTTATCTTTATTTTTAGATCATAAAATAATGAGTTTAAAAACAGCATTCTTTTCGTTAATTATGAAGATTTCATTAAATACTTAAAATTTCATAAAGGAAATAGTTTTTGTCAAACTCATTGTCTTTTCGAAATGTTTTTGGCAATAATATGTAATTATGTCTCTGAATGAAACACAAGATGGTCGTTTTAGCTCATTAGCATCGCATGAAAAATTGAAGGAAAGTAATGAATTCTATTATGGTTGTGCTCTGAATTAATATTATTCAAAAAATGGTAGATTAATGTGCAGTTTATTTAGAAATTGTGTTTTTCCCCAAGTGAAGTGCAATTGTGAACATATTTCTTCTGCAAATGTTCTAGGAAAACAACCAACCTCCATATATTGGAGCTATAAAGTTAAACTCTTATCTTAAGTGGCACTTAGATTTGTAAGATCGACATGACTAATAGAAGTTTCACATTTCAATTTTATCATTAGTTTTTGATTCATGAATTTAGTACAGTAGACTAAGTGAATGTGAGCAATAACAAGACGTTGAATCTTTCTCGTTTGTTGAATTTTCATCATAAGAATCCAACTAGGAGGAAAAGGAAAGACTATTTTGATGTAGTTTTGTAATAAAATTGAAGTCTTATTTTATCTAAAGTTGAGTGCTTTTTCTCCATTACGTATGATTTTCTTGTTATGTTTATAATAATTATCATTGATACTTTGATTTTCAGATATTTATCATAAACATAGCAGCAAATAATATTTCATCTACTGCTAATAGTTAATATTTTATTTGTGTTAATCTGTTAAGTGTTAATATTTTTGGTAATGTGGTTAGCAAGTGGTGATATTTTAAAAAAAGTTTATTTTGCATTTTCTATTATCTGTCCGTCGTTTAGCGATGGTTATATCGGATAATATATAAAAATCAAATATTGTGTTATAAACGTTATGCTTAAAAGATGATTGACCCAAATTTTAATTTTAATCAGTAAAACGATAATTAGATATATTAAGTTATTTGGGAAGATTATGTGTTTCAGTTGTAATTCATTTGAATTTTATTTCTTTTTGGACAGTTTTTATTCTCAATTTAATTTATTCAGTTTTAGTTTTTGTGGAATCCAATATCTAGTGAAATATGTGTTCCATTTAAATGATAATGATGATGAACGATTCCGTTTTAATTATGCATGTAAGAAGATAGTTTTAATAATTTTTATAATAACTTGAATAGTTAAAATTTAGACTGGATTTCGATTGTATAAATGTATCGATTCTATTAAAAGGCAGTATGAAAGATTTAAAAAAAAGTCTTTTCAATTTAAAATATTAAAATATAGAAACTGCACGTTTATATTGTATTTTTATAACATTAACGTTTCACGATTTTCCAGCTCTCAGAGATTGAACTTAATCTTCAAAAACGAAATTCATCTTTTCGAAGAAAATTTATTCAGATTCTGATGATTTTCATTTTACATTTCATTTTTTTTCATTCTAATGATTTCCTGTCGGAATGATTATTCCAGCTTCTTTTGTATTAGTTTTTAAATTTTTCGCTATAAAACAATTCGTACTTCAGATGATTGCTGATTAAACCTTTCAAGAACGGAAAAATTTCCACTGAAATTATTGCAAAAGTATTATTATTATTTGTTGGGTAACATGCAACTAAGGCATTAAAAACATTAAAAAAAACGCCTTTTGGTTACTCCAATTATTAAATATAGAAGCAATATGCTCTTCATTCAGAACTGTGATATTTTTTTGTAGTTATCCTATCGTTCAAGAATATTGTGTAGTTGACACTTTGACCTTCAGAATTTGCAACCACATATCAATAGCTGTCTTTACTCTTGAATTAATTTATTCTGAACCTTCATTAATTATGGTTGGTTTTATTGTGTCTTTAAATCAGGTGCTGGCATTTCAGTTTGGTTTGCTCATTATCTTTCCGATTTTGTGATTGTTTTCATGTCTTGCATGTTCCGCTTTCACTTTTAATTCTGAATTGGCAAATTAAAAAAAGTTAAATTACTTATTGTGTAGGATATGGTCGAAAAACTGTGACAAAATACATTTTGGTACAAGGATCCATTCTCGTTGAATTTTGTAAAATTTTTTAAAGTATCTCTTCTTTTACTTGGTTATAAGGAACATAAAACAGCCATCATTTGCCTACCACTGGCGCTTTAATCCTCTATTATTCAGAATTTGGTTCTAGAATATATTGAATGTGTCGCGATTTCCTTACAGCCCAGATCTAGCTCCATCTGATCTATTCTTGTCCTTTCATTTGCAATTGAAAATATAGACCCGAGATTTGACTGATTAATGACCATTTGGAAGAAAGCAGAGATGGTTCTAAAAGGATTTATCTAAAAATAACAAACGCATCTTGCCGTGTATATCAAACTTGAAGGGGATTACTTCGAAAATGACCATATAAGTTGAATAATTCTTGTTATATTTTAGGAGTAATATACGTATTCTCAATAATTTTTTATTTGCATTGTAGTATTGTGCATTTTAAATAGTGCATGTGACCACGTATTGTATTAAAAAAAATTATTTTGTTGTAGAAAGAGACAAAATAATATCTTTTTTAATTTGTTTGATAAAACATACTTATATTAAATTAATTATTCAGATAGAGGGGAAGGGGTCTGAAATTTAGGAAACTGAGCTGTGTTTCAATTCTAACCATTTTCTTCTCATTATAGTTGTTTATAAAATCATCAATTTTTTAAAAAAGTATGATTATGATTTGATACTCTATGAACTGAGGAAAGTATCAAATATTTACCGATTGTCAATTTTTGTGGAGAATTTAGCTTTCTGTTCTTTGAGAAAATTTTTAATTGGCCGATTGAAAAAAATCTTAAAAATGCAATAAGAAAGTTATATTTTTAATTACAATGTTTCGGTGTCAATATTTAATTGGTAACACTGTGCTAATGATTACACTTAATTTTTAAAATATTGAAAATATATATCGAAGATTTTTTTTAATCAAATTAATAAACTTTTCAAAGTCCTTAAAATCTAAAAACGAATGCAATATCCGATTACGTGAAAATAATTTTATTATAATGACCATGTAGTCTGTAATATTAAAGTAATTGAGCTATTCAATGTAGAAATTGAAAATTTTAAGTTGTGAAATATAGTGTGAAGGAAATAAAAAGAGGATTCATATCAAATTAAATCAATATTTTTTCTTCGTTATTCATTAAACATGCAATTATTAATTTATAATAATTTTATTTATGTGCTTAGAAGACGAAAAAGATTATAGTAAATATTTAAGAAGTGTGGATTCAATTGAAACAAAATACAAAATACGTTTCTGGTCAAAAAGCACTGGTAATAGAAGTAATGGCATAATCAATTTTTGCTTGTTTTTAGAGTTAACTATTTTCTTGAATTAAATTTTCCCTTTAAGTTCACAGTTGTATGGAATTTTGACTTTCACATGTTATTCAGGATTTAGTTTTTGTAATTTTAACGATCTAATGTTAATCTGTAGTATCAAGTGTACTGAGCTAAATTGCGCTAACAAACCCGTTTGATACTATATAAATGCAATATAAACTGAAGATATGTCCCTATTTAAAAGTAAGCAAAAAAAAAAAAATAACAACTACTGGCTGTTTTTAATTTATTTGTATTTACTTTGATCATACATATTGCAATCATATCGCTTGGTACTTTTCTCCTACTTTATAATTGTATTTGTTTTTAGAAAATTGAAATTCAGTTCCTCAAAGCTAAGCTGTAGTACTTTTATTCTGTGATTCTTTTTGTACTTTAAACACAGCATAAAGTATTACGTAAATTTTATTCGTAAATTATATAGTATATCTATTTTTTAAAGAGAGTAACTACTATTGGAGAAGTATTTTATTAGTGCATAAATATGGATAATTGACTTCCTAACTGTTCTATATTCTCTTCGATCTAATATATTATCATATATAGATAACATCAACCATTTTGAAAATATTCAGTCCTATGGATTCAACTAATAATCCATTGAGTATTTGAAGTGTTTTGTATTATGTATAATGTTTGCAACGATTATAGAGTCATTGTATGATTTATTATATGTTCATATTATGTTTATGAAGCAAGAATTCGATCGTATTTGCAAAGTACGATGATTAAAGGGTTAATGATAAAACGAGCGATTTCAATGTAGAATTGAGTAGCCTATGTGTTTAAAATATTTCAATTCGTCTATACATACTTTATTAATAAATTATTTTTTAAAGAATATGTTTAATACGGGCCTTTTTAAAATCTTTAATAATTTTTTAGCTTAATATATACAGCCTTTAGAACGTTTAAGGATGATGTTGATATGTTTTACTATAAAGATTTAGTCTCATATTAAGTGATATAATCTAAACTATTTACTTTTGATAGCTGATGGACTTACACTTGATTTATTATAATGCTGAAATAGAATATACAATATATTATATCGGCAGTGACATGAATATATTTTATTGAGTATGCCATACATGTTATATGACTTGGATATTGTTAATGCCATATAGTGATACTACATTTTAGCAATGATTTGCTAATTAAGTGATGATTTTGTAATGTGACGGATTAATGAAAATATGATTTTTGAAATCTTCACAATCTCTGCAGTCTTTTTTTTTTATAATTGTACATAAATTTTAAAATTTGATAATTATCTTTATTATTTACTTTTGCTTTGTGTAATTAAAAAGTAAATTAACAAATTTTTAAAATCTTTCTGTACAAGTTTTGATATTTTATTCCAGCATTTAAATTGGATTTCCTACAAGCATTTAAATTCCACTTATTATAATTTTGAATTCAACAAATGGCCAATTATTATTTTGCAGTTTTATTTAGAATAAAACCTTTTTTATAAACAAGAGTCGAGGATTAATCAAAAGTGTTTTTTATAGTTTGAAATAAAAATGAAAAAAGCGTCTTACAAATTAATGATTGAAAATTTAACAATAATTAAAGATACAAAAACTAAATATTGAAGGTTTTCTGTTTACTATGACTTATTAAAGGATAATTATTCAACACACTTGACACATGTGTTGACATTGACACTTATGCTATAAATTGGCGAGATCATTGAAAACTGTCTTTATTTCTGTTATTTTTTTTTGAATAATGGATATTTTATTACGTTTTTGTGATGAATAGATTAAAAAATAATAATTTATCTGACTAGAAACACAAAACAAGAAAACTGTTTGATATATTTTTTTCTATATATAGTTATCTTTTCACATTTCAATTTAGTATTGAAATTGAAATTTAAAAAAACTTTCAAAATTTTGAATTTAACTTCTATGAAATTTATATATATATATTACTAGAACAGATATTGCAGAGAAGTTTGTATGAAAATGTATGATAAAAAAATCTGTTAGTAAAAATCAGTAAAATGTATTATTAACATCAGACTTTTTACAGCTTTTTCGAGAGTTTTGGAAAATAAACCGATTTAAAATAATAATGGATTTTAAAAGATAAGATATTAATCATGAGAAAAGAAGATTATCTGAAAATTAAAAAAATGAAGCCAAAACTCTTTGGGAAATTAATAAGTTTTTTGGAAGAACTTATTCCTCTATCCAAAGAAATACATTTCATCGAAATCTAAATTTATTATCTTAAAGTCACGAAATGGACATCCTTATAAATTGACTGTATGTAAAAAAATACATCTTTTAAGTCCATATATCTAAATATTAGGATTGCTGCATTTCAAATAGTATGAGAAAAAGTTTGAAGAAATTCTTTATGATCATAATGAAATTTTAAAAAATACGGACCATGCAGCTCACAGAAAACCTCGCGTCTCATCTGTCAATAAACATAAGCATTTAGATTTTAAAAATGGACATGCTGATAAGCCTTCACATTAAAAAAAATGTTTTTTCTTTGACAAGAGCAAGCTTTGTATCTTTGGCATAAAATTAGTGTGAAGAAAATAAGGCACTGTTTTCGAGAAGCAGAATGTTATGCCCACAACATTCTGCTTCTCAAAAACAAGTACATAAGTGAAGGAGTAATGTTTTAGGGGTATATGGCAGCCAGTGACGTGGGTCGTTTAACCTTCATAGATTCAACATTCAATCATACAGGTTGTTTAAATATTTTAAAAGAAAATTTGAAAGAGAACGCAAAGTATTTGAATTTTGGAGATGATTTTTGACTTATGCAGGACATTGATTCTAAACATACTGCTCACAATGTGAAGCGTTAGCTGTCATACAATATCGAAAATCTGTTGCCTTCTTTTCAACAATCACCGATCTTAAACCCTATTAAACATTTATAGGACTTATTGGAAAGCGTTTTATGTTAATAGGGCACAACTTCGGAAGATATGTTGAAAAAGAATGATTTTTAGAGAGTGGAATAATATTTCTTCCGAAGAAATATCCAAACTGGTCAATCTAAGCCTAAATAATGGATAAAAGTCTTTAAGAGTTCAACTAATTATAATCCATTCAGTTTAATTTATACTCCATAGTATGATAATTAATTTTTGCAACCATTTTTTATCTGCACGCAATTTTCTTATTGCAATTTATGTTTTTAAAAGTTATTTACTTATTAAAAAAAGTAATATATTTCCGAAATTACTATTAAAGGTTAATGAATTGCTTAAGGAATATAATAAATAAAAATGGAATTGATATCGTTATTATAATACGATTTCTTTTAATTTTTGAATATTTGCTATGTGTTTGCATTCAGACTTTTCCGACAAGATTATGCATGCACACGAATATTTTATATCAAATTGTTAATTATACACGCATATTATTTATTAATAATCAAGAATAAGAAAGTATTGCATTGATTCCAGAAGTTTTGCCATAGAGTTCAGTTTCATTAAAAATATTTTCATTAATGCCTATAAAGCAATTTAGAGCTTCAATTCTTTCCGTTGATATAGCAAAGTCAATGAATGATATATTTATAGTAATGGCAAAAAATAGTAAAATATATTAATATGGTTATATATCAATCAATTTTGGTTTTTTATGTCTTCACCATATTATTTATAAAAAAATATTGAAGATTTTCAATGCGCACTTTCCTTAACGCATAAATTGTTGAAAGTTACAATCGCCAATTGCACTTTCAACAATTGCATCTGTGGATAATCGATCGTAATAACCAAAGAATATTATCCCCCAAAAAATAGTTTTTCAGAAAAATGTACACACACACACACACACACACACACACACACACACACACACACACACACACACACACACCACATTCGTGGCATAAAAATTAAATCTATTGGAATTAAGGGAAGAAGATTGGTTTGATTGCGTAGCCTCCTCGATCGTCAGATCTTACTCTGTGAAATAATTCCTATGGAGAAGTTTAAAGAAAATGATACATCGAATCTCATTTACTGAAAAAGAGATTCAGTTATCCTTCTAGATGCTCTCCGTTTCTGTGGATAATCGATCGTGTGTAATTTAATATTATACGGCGTGTATATTATTTTTTAAATATGTTCGTAAATTATTTTGAGCGATATTCCATTTAAATATCAGTAACCATTTGTATGTTTAATGTTGTTTATTTACCATACACTTGATTTGTCATTTTTCTTCATATTTTTCCCTGAAAAAGGTTTCTGAACTAAACAATTTTCAACTGAAAACTGTTTAGACTATCTTTCTTTTTATATATTTATATAATTCTTTTGATAAACTTATTGTAACACTCAATCTATTGAATCCAATCTATTTGAATGTGTATGAATTAGCTTTATATTAAATTTATACATAGTTTTTTAATGAAAGAGTCTGGTTAGAAAGTAACATTTCATAATTCCCCATACCAATATAAGCAATCTATCGATGTTAAAGCAATTCATTAATAGTTTCATTTAAAGTTTTTTGTTTTATATTTTAAATAAAGTTTATCTGGTAAAAAAAGTAAAGAACCACTAATGAAAACACTGTGTTGCATATTTATTGATATGTCATCTGTTAAACATTGACTATTCAGAAAATTATTTCCATTTTAATTTTTAAATATTTGACCAATCATCATTTTCCCATACTATAATAGGTAATATACATTTTTTTTTATGTTAGTCTGATTATTAGGAATAAACATTTGGCTTGAACCAAAATTTTAACGTCTACCAAAATGCATAAAGGAATTCACAGGATCTTCTTTCTTTTCTGCCGTTCTTGTCTCATGAATGCGAGGGTAATCAATACTTTTTGGAATAACGGATCTTCGAATTTGTGAAGCCAACCAAGCATGAGGATATACAATTGATTTTGGACCTTGAAAAGGTGCCGCCCAATAGCGTTTAGTGTCTGGATTCTTTAGAAGTTTCTGTTTGATCTTCAGGTTGTTATTGGAAAAACCATTGCCAGGAGATTCAAGTAAATATAATCCATCACCGTCAGGAAGTTCGGAATTCTGTTGAATTTTATCGAGCATTCTTAAAAAATCGTTTGCATTTATATCTCCAGAAAGACGAGCTTGTAAATTTTTAAGAAAAAACATGTCATTCTTACCTAAACCATTATGATTCTCTAATTGGAAAAGAGGCGTCAAATCAGATAGCGGGAATTCTGTTTCTTGTATTCCATCGAATATAATTCCTGGATTTTCTTCAGATGATAAAATATTTTTGAAATTTCCAAAGATCTCGGAATTATCCAAATTGCTTCTTTTATCATTTAAACTGAGGTACTTATTTTCTGAATCCAGTGGTTGCTGTTTTGAGTTTGGACTTTCGCTATTGTATGCAATTTCATTTTCATTTTCTGGTATCCAAACTAACATGTCTGATCCAGCTTCATCTCTTTTCCCAAAATGAAGAGTATTGTGACTCTCCCATGGGTCGGATTTTTTCCCAAAATGTAGAGTGTTATGATTATCCCACGGATCTGATTTTTTACCAAAATGCATTGTATTATGCAATTCCCATGGATCAGACTTTTTTCCAAAATGCATTGTATTATGCAATTCCCATGGATCAGACTTTTTCCCAAAATGTAAAGTATTGTGATTTTCCCATGGATCTGATTTTTTTCCGAAATGCATCGTATTATGTGAATCCCAGGAGTCCGATCTTTTTCCGAAGTGCATTGTATTATGAGATTCCCAGAGATCAGATCTTTTCCCGAAATGCATCGTGTTATGAGAATCCCAGGGATCAAATTTCTTTCCAAAATGCAACGTATTATGTGCTTCCCATGGGTTTGATTTTTTTCCAAAATGCAACGTATTATGTGATTCCCAAGGATCGGACTTCTTTCCAAAATGCAAGGTATTGTGAGACTCCCAAGGATCAGCTTTCTTTCCAAAATGCATTGTATTATGCAAATCCCACGGATCAGTTCTTTTGCCGAAATGCAACGTATTATGTGATTCCCATGGATCAGCTTTTTTACCAAAATGCAAAGTGTTATGAGATTCCCAAGGATCAGCTCGCTTGCCGAAATGCAACGTGTTATGTGATTCCCATGGATCAGACTTTTTACCAAAATGCATAGTATTATGAGAATTCCAAGGATCGTTCTTTTTACCAAAATGCATAGTATTATGCAATTCCAGTGGATCAAACCTTTTTCCAAAATGCATAGTGTTATGTGAACTCCAAGGATCAAATTTTTTGTTGTTATTCATTCTGCTTAGAGTATTCCAAAAATGCTCATATTTGCTACCTACTTGGAGAGAATCTTGTTTATCTATAGCATTATCTAATTTTCTCATTTCATCAAGCTGAAACTCGTCTGGAATTTCTGCAATTCTCAAAATAATGTCAGTCGATGGATCCTCTTCTGAATTTTCACTTTCATGATTTTGAGATGAGAGTTGTCCACCATTTTGTTTATCTTCGCTCATTTCCATTGGCATTTGTTCTATGGATCTTTTCGCAACATGAAGTTCTTTTCCATCTTTGTCTTTCGTTCCATTAACTGCAAGAGTGTTGTTTGCTGCTTTGGTTTTCGCTGTTTTGACATCATTCATTTCATTTGTTATAGGAGTTGACTTTTCCAATTTCCTTAAATCTTGAGGATTTATGACTTTAAATATTCTTGCCGGCATTTCCTTGGAATGCATTCCCTTCAATGATCTTTTCTGCATTTCATCTGTTGATCTTTTTTCCAGGACTTTTTCAGTTCCTTCTATTTTGGATGTTGAGATATGGCCAGGAGATATCAGAGATGTGTCTTTATTTTTGGCAACAAGTGCTCCACCCTCATTTTCGTATGATTTATAACTATCTTCCGTAATCTTATCGTCTAACATTCCATTAAAATCATCCATGTTGTATTCGAAGATATTTGAAGTTTTGTCGGTTTTGTCTTTTTCTTTAGAACTTTTATAGGAGCTAGCCGCGTTTTGAGAATCCTTCAGTTTCGATCTTTTACCAAAATGCATTGTATTATGTGTATCCCAATAATTAGCCTTCTTTCCAAAATGCATAGTATTATGAGTATTCCATGGATCAAACTTTTTACCAAAATCAGGACTCATCCACCACATAGACTTCTTTCCAAAATGTAGTGTATTATGATTATCCCATGGATCATTTCTTTTCTTCAACTGTTTTGCATGGGTTCCAGGTTTGCTTTTCAAATTTTTATTTTTTTCGCCGTCATGTGTTCCTGAATCAGCGCCATTGAATTCGCTAGAATGAACTGATCTCTTCTTGATATGTTTTGCATCCGAAGCTTTGTTCTGGTCATTTACAGAATTCTCAGGGCGTTTTTCTGAATTCATCATGTTTTGTTCATCATCAGACTTTTTTCCGAAGTGTAAAGTATTATGATTTTCCCATGAATCTTCAGATTTTTTTCCAAAGCTCATCATGCTATGCCAAGGATCATCATCTCTTTTACCAAAATGCATTGTGCTGTGATCATTAAAAGGATTTTCCGATTTTTTACCAAAACTCATCATACTGTGCCAAGGCTCATCATCTCTTTTACCAAAATGCATAGTACTATGATCACCAAAAGGATTTTCTCCTCTTTTACCAAAGCTCATCATACTATGCCATGGATCATCTTCCCTTTTACCAAAATGCATAGTGCTGTGATCATTAAAAGGGCTTTCTCCCCTTTTTCCAAAGCTCATCATACTATGCCAAGGGTCATCCTCCCTTTTCCCGAAATGCATCGTGTTGTGGTCGTCAAACGGACTCTCTCCTCTTTTCCCAAAATGCATCGTATTGTGATCACCAAAAGGATTTTCTCCCCTTTTTCCGAAACTCATCATACTATGCCAAGGATCGTCGTCTCTTTTACCAAAATGCATGGTACTGTGATCTCCGAAAGGACTTCCTCCTCTTTTCCCAAAGCTCATCATACTATGCCAAGGGTCATCATTCTTTTTTCCAAAGTGCATCGTATTGTGATCACCAAAAGGGTTTTCTCCTCTTTTTCCAAAGCTCATCATACTATGCCAAGGATCGTCATCTCTTTTTCCAAAATGCATTGTATTATGATCACCGAAAGGATTCTCTCCTCTTTTTCCAAAACTCATCATACTATGCCAAGGGTCATCAGGTCGTTTACCAAAATGCATAGTGTTGTGATCATCAAAAGGATATTCGCCTCTTTTTCCAAAACTCATCATACTGTGCCATGGATCATCTCTCTTACCAAAATGCATTGTGTTGTGATCATCAAAAGGATGTTCCCCTCTTTTTCCAAAGCTCATCATGCTATGCCAAGGATCATCATCTCTTTTTCCAAAGCTCATCATACTATGCCAAGGATCATCATCTCTTTTTCCAAAATGCATTGTATTGTGATCATCGAAAGGATTCTCTCCTCTTTTTCCAAAACTCATCATACTATGCCAAGGGTCATCGGGTCGTTTACCAAAATGCATAGTGTTGTGATCACTCCAATGATTTTCGGATTTCTTATCAATGTCTTGAATATTATTCCAAGTTTCTTCGTCATCTGCATTATTATTTGATTTTTCTTCGCTGTTGATGTTTTCAGGGCTTGAATCATCTTCAGATCTCTTTCCAAAGTGCATGACGTTGTGGTCAGACCAAGGATATGATCTTTTATCGAAATCCGTGCTCTCTTCACTTAATTCTGGTGTTGTTATAGGTGATTCCGATTTTTCGGGAAGTTTTACTTCTTTATCTATGACGGGTGGAGCTTCTTCGGCATCCACAGACCTCTTTCCGAAATGCATAACCGAATGGTCATCCCAGTTACTGTATCGTGTTGTTCGTCTGTCTAAGGGCTTTAGTAAGTTAAGAAAGAAATTAGACCTTGCGTAGTTGAGAGATTTTGGTGAATGATTTTGCAAAAGATTCCTCATTATTTGATCATTATATTTAAAAACAGATCGAAGCGCCCTGTTTCCTTCTTGATTAAAAATGTTTTTATTGTCCAAATTTGTGTTCCTTCTACTTCGGAGTATAGGAGATTTTATAACTGAATGCTCTGTACTTGTGTTTGTCGTCGAATTCTTCTTCGAATTCTCGAGGACATCGCTATGGGTTGTGGATACTGAAAGAGAAAAAAAATAAAGGAATACGTTAGAATAGACTAATTTATGCAATTGCTAGCAATTCAGATTCTAATTAATTGTCATCTGTACTAGATTGATGCGAATAAAAGATGGCACTCAATCAAATCAAATCAAATCAAATACTCTATATTTTAATGAGGACTGAAACATTCATCATTGGGGAAGAAGTTACGTTTGGTGAATATATGAACTTTTCTCTTTCGTGCTTATAAAACCAATTACATGCAATTATTAGTAATTCAGATTCTAATTAGTTTCATCTGTACTAGAGTAATGAGAATAAAAGTTGATACTCAATCATATCAAATCAAATAATTAGATAAATCAAATACTCTCTATTTTAATGAGGACTGACACATTCATCATTGGTGAAGAAGTTGCGTTTGGTGAATATATGAACTTTTCTCTTTCGTGCTTATAAAACCAATTATATGCAATTATTAGTAATTCAGATTCTAATTAGTTGTCATTTGTACTAGAATGATGAGAATAAAAGATGATACTCAATCAAATCAAATCAAATAATTAGATAAATCAAATAGTCTCTATTTTAATGAGGACTGAAACATTCATCATTGGTGAAGAAGTTGCGTTTGGTGAATAGATGAACTTTCCTCTTTCGTGTTTATAAAACTAATTATATGCAATCATTAGTAATTCAGATTCTAATTAGTTGTCATTTGTACTAGAATGATGAGAATAAAAGATGATACTCAATCAAATCAAATCAAATAATTAGATAAATCAAATAGTCTCTATTTTAATGAGGACTGACACATTCATCATTGGTGAAGAAGTTGCGTTTGGTGAATATATGAACTTTTCTCTTTCGTGCTTATAAAACCAATTATATGCAATTATTAGTAATTTAGATTCTAATTAGTTGTCATTTGTACTAGAATGATGAGAATAAAAGATGATACTCAATCAAATCAAATCAAATAATTATATAAATCAAATAGTCTCTATTTTAATGAGGACTGAAATATTCATCATTGGTGAAGAAGTTGCGTTTGGTGAATAGATGAATTTTTCTCTTTCGTGCTTATAAAACCAATTATATGCAATCATTAGTAATTCAGATTCTAATTAGTTGTCATTTGTACTAGAATGATGAGAATAAAAGATGATACTCAATCAAATCAAATCAAATAATTAGATAAATCAAATAGTCTCTATTTTAATGAGGACTGACACATTCATCATTGGTGAAGAAGTTGCGTTTGGTGAATATATGAACTTTTCTCTTTCGTGCTTATAAAACCAATTATATGCAATTATTAGTAATTCAGATTCTAATTAGTTGTCATTTGTACTAGAATGATGAGAATAAAAGATGATACTCAATCAAATCAAATCAAATAATTATATAAATCAAATACTCTCTATTTTAATGAGGACTGAAACATTCATCATTCGTGAAGGAGTTGCGTTTGGTGAATAGATGAACTTTCCTCTTTCGTGCTTATAAAACCAATTATATGCAATCATTAGTAATTCAGATTCTAATTAGTTGTCATTTGTACTAGAATGATGAGAATAAAAGATGATACTCAATCAAATCAAATCAAATAATTAGATAAATCAAATAGTCTCTATTTTAATGAGGACTGAAACATTCATCATTGGTGAAGAAGTTGCGTTTGGTGAATAGATGAATTTTTCTTTTATGGACTTATAAAACCTTTTGGCGGTTCAATAATTTATTGCAACAAGAGAAATAAAGCTTTTGAATCACCCAGAAAAAAGTAAGTTACTCTTCATGAAATATCAGAATTAATATTTAATAATGTTTCGAGTCATATTAAATATAAATTCAATTAAAACCTTTAAGTCTTATATAGATGATATATCTTACTTGGAAATTTAATTTAATTTTGTTTCACACATATACCAAAAGATAACTTAATTCTATTTGCTGATGCGAATTTTGTATTTCAAATTACTAGCTATTTGTAATTTAAAACACTTCTTAATATCAAAGGTTCTACAATTACATGCAGGAATTAGTCAGCCGGCCTCCTGGCATAGGGGTAGTGCATCTTTACGTGATCTGGCGGATTCGGGCATGATTGTTTTTCTGTGTCCTGTCTGTGAGGTGTGTGAATGTGCCACCTTGCAAAAAGGGGTTGTGCAAGCGAATGTGAAGCACAAAGTAGCTAAGTCGTACTCTTGGCCTAGTTGGACGCTCATTCAACTTAAAACACTGACAGATAACTGTCAGCGGGCTTGTAAAATGCCATAAGCCGCAACAACAACAGGAATTAGTTATACTATTGTAAGGTGATAAGTGAAATATCTTCAGCAATATGGATGCAATAAAAGTAATAATCGGTTACTACCTACCAGGTCACTGAATTCTGATTTAAGGCATAAAAATGTACTTACTGCTCATAGTTTATTGTAAAAAATTGAACTAAGAATAATTCGTTTCGACGTACTAAAAATAATGCAAAAATGAGTCTTTTAAGATATCAGATAAGTGTTTTTGGCAATAATTTTGCAAAAACAATTATTTTTCAAAATGATTATTTTTGAATTGAGTCTTTACTATCAATTATCTATTATCAATTAGTCTTATCAATTACATTAAATTAGATACTGAAAATCCTCATTTAACAATTGAAAATAGCTGAAAAACTGTAACACACCTAATATTTAAAATCTGTTAAAAAAATCGTCAAGTAGTTAGTTTAATGTCATTTTTTGGAAGGAAATTCATTTTATTTTAAATACTATAATATAATGTAACTAATAATTAATACTTAATGCTAACCGTTATAAATGTTACGATAAATTGAAGAGAAAAAGAATAAATTAACGATCATTATTCACAATATATTAAAGAATACATAAATTCTTCAATCTCTCGCTACCTACATTTCATTTGGTGAAGTTAAGGAAACAGATCTTAATTTAAGATAAACAACTTAATCAAAATTTAATCAGCTGTTATTGAAAGATTGTTTGAGAACTCCTTTGTTATTCAGGTCTCTTGAGATCTCCTTCGAGAAACAATACTTATTGTCGGAAGTAGTTGTTACGAATTTCGGAAGTTCTTTAGATAATTATCTAATGGGAAATATTGAATTTTGCCCAATGGTGGCAATTATGATGGAATGTTTAGTAATAAGAGTATTTAGTGGTTTTCTATGTATGCACATGAAAATAATGTATGACACTGATACCATGTAAATCGTAACTGTTTCAGTAAGTAATTCAGACTTTATGTGAAATTTTTTGATTTCTTGACAACTTTTTAAATATTTTTAACATTTTAGTTTATTTATTCATGTGTTTCTAAAATTCCTTTTTGAATGTTCTTCAATAATGGGCATCATTTAAAGCTCCTTCAACGGTTTTAGTTGTTCTGATATTTTTTTTCCCCCGAAATGTGTTTAAACTGAATGCTTTACTTTTTGTTTCAAACAGTTATTCTTTGCAACTTTTTTATAACTTTGTAAGGAACATATATAAGGAATTGAATTTATTTTATCATACCTATCAGTCATAGGTACCTATTAGTTATTTAAGATAAATAACTTAATCAAAATTTAATCAGCTGTTATTGAAAGATTGTTTAAGAACTCTTTTGTTATTCAGGTTTCTTGAGATCTCCCTCGAGGTTACAGGTTACAGGTGTTTCATACTTTATTTTAACAAGCATTTCAAATGTTTTTAAATCTTTAAAAATATTCCAATGACGTTATAAGTAGTTAAATCTATTTCATTAAATAACTTTGAGTCTCCCTTGAAGTGGCAGAGATTCGACCAGGGCTGTCTGGTACCACTAAGCGAAATGGAATCCGCAAGTAGAGGGATTAAAAAACTATTTTCCTCGTTGTTAAATAAGATGGTTAAAGATACATATTCTATGAATTGTAAGATATTAGAATAATATTGATATACTACATTAAGAATCTTGGTCAGATCTGTGTATGTTTAATTACGGTAGTTAGTTATTAGTATATTTATAAACACCGATCAACTGTAATATTGTATACATATTTGAATACCAGGGTGTCAAAAGTCTGTAATATCGCTTCCTTTCTCAGTTAGTCTCACAGTAAAAAAGGAAATTTTACAGAAAGCTCTAACGAACGCTGAATGGATACCATGCCAATGATTTTTGGAGTTGGCGATTATACATGAATCTTGGCGATATTTATTTTATCAGTCAAATTATGGATTCTATTTAGAAGTTCTTAACCTTACAAAAAAGGTGAATAAGCGGGGGTGCATATATAAAAAGTATCCCCTTCCCATCATTCAGTCATTTGACCAAGACTAAATTGGTAAACTTATTTCTCCGAGGCTCTTCTCATAAAGGTTCCGCAATCATTCAGAATGAGTAGAAGTGTACATTCACTAGCACTCAAGAAAATTTATCTATCTTTCTAAAATAGCTATTAAGGAAAATAGAGTACATTGTGTTACTGTGATTTTTTTAATAACAATATGTTCCTATGTATAATGATTTCTACAGGTGCTGTTTCCTTGTAGGCTAGGCTGTGCGTTGCTACCTACAGAATAAAGCAAATCTCAATTTTATTGTTTTTTTGTGGAATATAGCTATCCATAGCTATCCATACATCATACACTCACCGGATGTCAATTTTGGACGTCAGACCGGACCGGATTTTCCGTAACAACAGATAAATAAAAATAAATACATTAAAGTTTAATAAAATTAAAATATTAACCTAAATAAATCATCAATATGCTAAAAAGGTGTTGAAACGTGAAACCAATTGATCAATTTATTAAAAGAGGGGTCTCCTAATGTTTACTGTTTTGAGGCGCAAAGTACCTGAAACTATCATTGTTCTTTTACAGCTTATAAAATATGTATTAATGAAAGTCTTTTTTCTTCGGCTTATACATATAATTCTTTACTTAGTCTTTATTTTTAAATTTTGGATCTCTTTTAAAGTAGTTTTTTTCGGTTCTTGAATAAGCAGAACTTTGCAATCTGCATTAACGAGAACGTTATATTTTTCTATCAAGCAGTTAGTAGTTAAAGTGATCAAATTTTTTATATTTCAACTCGGGAATATCTAGATATTTAGTAGAGGTCAAACAGGGACAATAAGTCGATTGGTAAGGAATGTGTGGTTTCTTCTTTTTCTATGCCGATGTTTTATTTAAAAAATTGAAAAAGCGGAAAATTTTTCTTAAGCTATTATGATTATAGTATGTAATCTTCAGTTGAAAACATTAGGATACAAGAAAAAGGTTTAAAATGATTTTTTTTGACACTCGAACTTTATTTCCTAATATGTTAAATATTGCTCGTCTTGTATTTTTTGCTCGTGTTTATTTAACCAATTTTTTTTAAACAGTAGCATAAACTATTCATAAAGGGAATATCTCAATTGTATTTAAGATTTATAATTATTTTAATAAATAATTATATATCTTGAATATATTAATAAAGTATAAATATATTTTATTTTTATCAGACGCATGGATTATTTCCTTTGAATAGCAATGCTTTCTTGCATGTTTTATATATGAAAAAAGGTAAAAGTTACATTTATTTGCAACAATAAAATATTGTAAAATCCCAAATAACCGGTCTAATGTGGCAAAAGAATAGGTATCATAAAAAATATGAGCTAGATAGATGGGAATTCTGCAGAATGTCCCAAAAACGAAGTAAAAACGTTTATTTCTGAAAAGTATTTCACCTAGACATATATTTCAACTTACAAAGTTTAATTAAATGCAATCATATAAAAATACTTTGGCTTTTGCACAAATCGGAAAAAAAATTTTATATGCCCCCTCTGTTTAAAAATGAACGGCTTATCACAAATTTCGAAAAGAAACATTTATTTTAGAAATGCAAATTTATTCAATGCAGAAAAATTGTCATGTGTAAAATATTTGTCCTTTTAATAATATCATTAAATCATCATGATTTGAAATAAATTTGCTAATCATGCATGTTATTGTTTACTTTGAATGGTTGATACTTGCAACTTTAAGTTACTAAAAAAAGTAGAGAAATTTGAGAAATTGAACGTTAAAGATAACTGTGTGCAAAATGTTTTTTTTTTTGTTAAAAAATGACACAATTCAATAATTAGGAAAGTTTCGATTTGATGATAATTTATACTGTAGCTGATTGAATTGCAGCTGCGTGGGTATGTAAAAGCTGTTAAGAGTTTGCAAATTTGTTCGGTATAGAAGATGTTTTTATGAACAAGTTTTACAAATATTTCGTTTAATCTGAGCAGTTTTTAAAATTTAATAAGAATTAATAAATGCAATATAATTCTCTGAATCAAGTTTTCAATAACCGATTTTATTATGTGCATTATCCCTGAAATGTGCAACGAAAAACTTATTCAAGTACCAGTTTATGATACGAATCAATTTTCTAAATCATGAAATTATTGTTTAATATTTCTGCAAACTTTGTAGATAGAAAAGTGAAAGTTTTATGTGTATAGAGGATTCTATGAAGACTCTTAAATTCTCTGTACACACAAAAAGATCTATACACACAAAAATAATCTTAAATCATCCATACATACAATAAACTTACATGGGGCCAAATAAAAATTTATTTTTAATTTTTTAAAATAATTTTTCATAGGAACCTTATTTTATATGCAGAACTGCCCACCTAATTTGAAGACACTTTATAATTGAAAGTATACATCTAGGTTTAATATTTAAGAAATAAGCGATTGTTTTATTTTTAGGACACCCTCTACATGTGATCTGTTTTATTGTACACGTAAATATGAATTGCTCTAATAACCTGTTAGCATTTGTTTCTATAATTAAGTATAGACTAAATAGTACTCACCCTGTTCTTGATTGTGCGGGGAAGGAACATCCGAACCGCAGCACGCAAGCAGCACGAAACAGGAGAAATAGACTGCTCGCCAGGCGAGAGCTTGTTTCGCCATCTTCAAATCACCAACCTATCAAAAGAAGACAGATAGTGCTTATTAAGTCATATTGAAATAATGCAAATAGAGCTAAATATGCATTTTAATTTTTTTGATATTTTAATACAATTTTTTTTCTATGATATAACTTAAAACTTGATTTGTTTTTGATTGAAAAAATTATAACTTTATAGATTATAAATTATAATTTTTTAGTTTTTAAATATGTGTTTTCTTTAGAAATATAGAACTAAGAGGGATTTGTATGAGGTTAGATGTTCGAAAATAACCTTAAGAAGCATAATAGTTTAATATTGTTTGAAGTACATGTGTATTTTATACAGCAAATTTTGTGCCAGTAAATAACAAATCAAGTAAAAAAAGGGAAAAGAGAAGTGTTCTAAATCAATATCTAATGTCTTTAAAAATCATTATGTTTAACATTTATGTGCGACAATATTTTTACTATAATTTGTGCATCTATATTGTGCACTATATTTGTATATAGATATATGGTCATAAAATCATGTAAGTTGTGCACTATATTTGTATACGGACATATGATCAAATTTTCGACATTATTCTTTGGTAACATTACAATTAGTATATATTAATTGTTATTCAGAATAAAATTATGCTCTTAATTTATTTCTACAAAATGCAAACAAAATGTAAAAAGTAAAAAAATCATCAAGGTCCAAAATCTGAAGCTTTATACGGGAAAATTTCTTTCTTGGGGTTTACTCTGGATACAGATATAAATTGCAGCAAACGCATCAATCGACTTGCTGAAAAGGGTAGAAAGAGGCTCAAGATTTTAAAATATATCTGCGACAGATATTGCAGTGCAGATGCTAAGACTCTTCAAATTACTTACACCACTCTTATCCGACCTATTCTTGAGTATGGATATCAGATTTATCCAGTAGCTGCATCATCTAATCTAAAAAAACTAGAGCGAATGGAACTAAGTGCAGCGAGAATCGTCACTGGCCTCAGACACTGCTGCCCAAATAAAATTGTGTTATACGAAGCCGTTTTTCAACCATTGTCTCTGCGAAGAGAGGCAAATTTCATAAAGTACTTGGCCAAGCGTAAAAGTTTTGCGCCTCATAGCAGGACCTCAAATTTCTTACTTGACTGCGTGAGCAATTACAGGCTGAAAAAAGACACTCCTCTTGGTGTGATGTGCACACAGGGTTTGAAAATATGGATGTTGAGCCATGTACTCCTTTTACTCAAATGACACCTACTACTTTGTTTGATAATATTGCTTTTAACGAAGACTTAAGAATTATTTTTACAAAACACAGCGAACATCCAGAATTGTTGCGCCATCTGACTCTCGAGGTCATTGCTGATATACCCGATCAAGCCTTGAAAGTCTGCATTGATGGAAGCAAAATGAAGTCTGGGAGAATTGGAAGTGGAATATTTTTAAAATCAAGTAGAGGGGGATCGAGGTATTATTTTAGAAACACAAACCATAGCTCGATTTTTTGATCTGAGCTTCTTGCTATTAGTAGAGCTTTGGATCTCGTCTTGGAGACTGATAATTCCTAAATTTGGACCTCACAGACAGCAAGAGATCAATACATTGCTTAAAGGACCGGCCACACATTCTTGACAAGTTAGGTCAATACATTATGTCCAAATTAACTACATTAGCAAGGACCGGGTCCGTGAGCATATAGTGGATTCCTTCTCATGTGAGCATTCACGGAAATAAAATTGCAGATGTTCTGGCCAAGGAAGGAAGCCTAGGTCCCAATCCCCCCCCCCGTCTAGACAGCAGGCCGCAGAGATCCACACCTTGTTTAAACTAAGAACTAAAATGAAATGAAGGATTCCCCCCAGAGCATGACTGGTATGTCGGTTGGTGTCCAGGCTTGTCTCCTGCGTGCACCAATCCAAGGAGTGTTCAAACGCTCTTATCTAGGCTAAAGTTTGGTCATATAAAAGGTCTTTTCTTCATCAGAGACCAAAAGATGTACACCTCTTGCCATCCATCTCATATGATTGACTGTATTGGCGCCTCTGTGAGGCAGCTGATGGATGAGGGTTGAGTCAGTTTACAATCTTATCATGTGATTCGATCTCTTGGATTTGATTTGAATTGGTATTCAATCCAAGGGAGATAAGGAACAGCAACATATTTCTTAGAAAAAAAAGTACTTCAGATGCCACTACGCTACATAATAAAATATTTTTAATCGAAGAACTGCTCAAAATATCACAATCTTACTTTTTCTTTTTCTTCTTTTTTTTATTGCTTATGGACTATATCTGTGGCTTTTTAAAATTATTGTTTGATTATTTTTTAGAATTTATCTTTAAATATGTGCTTTTTAAAAGAAGGATAATATACAAACTATTAAATGCTTTTAAACTATATTTTGACATTTTTATTAAAAATACATATGCATTATTTCTTGCGGAAATACAATTTTATGTTTTAATCAATATAGCATTTTTAATTGATTTGTATTCCGTAGAAATTAGCTAATATACTCAGCGTTGTACGGGCTGAATTTATTTTTATATTTCTAATCAGTGAAAATTTATTTAATTAACAGCAACATAACTTTTATTATAACATTTCTTATTCTTTAGAGTTTAAGAGCAAAATTAAAAGTGTTATTAAAATAACAAATATTTATAGCAAATGTTAATATTATCATATATCATATCATTGAAAATTTCATGCTGAATATATATATATATATATATTAGAATTCAGCGATATGCAAACACAAACTTTTCTATCGTTTACAGTTTTAATTAAAGTATGAGAATTTTAAGCATCAAAGGCATATTTGTAAGATTCTTGAAAAATTAAATATTATTCTGAACAATATTTCAAAACAGCAGGAAGCAAAATTTTTTTCTTAAGTTATTAATGATTTTAGAAGAATGAGATAAAATTTTATTAAACATTGTGAGTGTATATATCGCCGCATTGAAAAGAGGCAGTCGACTCTCCATGGCCGAATGGTTATAGCACTGGTCTCTTAATCAAGGGATCGTGTGTTCGAATCCCGCTGGAGACAATGCGATTCATAGTCTGTGTAAATGTTTAATTCCTTGATTTTATGTTTTCTTTTATTTCATGTTCCAGAAGATTCTGGACATTTCTTTAGTTTACCAGACAAGTGTTCTGGACTTTTCTTACTGTCTCTAGAAAAGTATTCTGGAACTTTCCTTGTTAGTATAAAAGCAGAAGATCTGTCAGTCACTGTATTTTCAGTTGAGTTAATAAATTGGTTTAGCTCTACTTCTTGTGTGTGTCATTGAGTTCCACATTAGAATACCTACGTGACAATATATCCACACAATGAAATAGAAAAACAGCCATTTTAACAGTGAACTTCAATTTCCATGGACATTTAAAAAAGGCAACAAAATTTTGGAAAATTTTTCAAATAGTAGGAAATTAAAAAAAAAAAAATGCGTTCAGTATAATTTTCAATATTAATAAGAAAAAATGAATTTTGCATCTTTTTTCGCTTGTTTTATACAATTTAAATTCACTAAACAAATCTAGAGTGCTGCTATGTTATTCAGGTTTGCAAAACTGAGCATGTGCAACAGAAATATTGATTTTTTTTATTATTAATAAAAATTAAGTATTTAATTAATTATCACAAGATATTCACGATGTCTTTCTTTGCGCTTCACAGTGTTTTGTTAGAAAATTTTGATGAAAATCTATACAGTAGTTAGAATTTTTAACTGTTTCAAAAAATTTCTTTTTTTTTTTATTTAAATAGATAATGTATTTTAGTGTAATAATAGATTTCTTGTTCAATATGAATTTGCAAATTTGATTAAAAATATTGAAAATAAAGATTTAAAAACTATGTATAGATAATTCGAATTTGTTATTATAATTACTGGAGCAAAAATTTAGATAAAATAAACAAAACAGATCGTAATTGTAACAAAGAAAATTATAAAGATTATATAGATGCTGATTAAGGCCATATCTTAACAGGGAATTTAAAATTCATTGATTGCAGCTCTTTAAGAGGATTAATGGAAAAGGGAACAAAATTTAAATTGAGAAAAAAGTAAACATTAAAAAAATTGTAATTTCTATTGGACAATATTTGGATATTTTTATTTCTAAATTATCTAGGAAATACCACTGGCCTTCGGAGGGTTTCAGAGAATGGAAATTGTGGATTTTAGAGGAAATTAAGATTAAGATTAACTCTGATAGTGGCAGATCCAAAGAACGAGGAGTTTATTTTAATAAATCGTTGAAAAAAGAAATAAAGGATTTAAAAGAAATGTTCATTATTACTGAAGTAGACAAATCAGTAAATAATTTCTGTTTAATTTGTAAATATTACTATAAAGAATTTCTAATAAATGAATACAACTCTAATTCGACATATATTTTAAATAGTACCGGAAAAAAGGAATTGGATAAAAGAATGCTAATTTTCTTTAAAAATACTGAGATTAAGACTTGTTCTTTAAATTAGACTAATTTGTTTTCAACAGTAAAATTTCATAAAAATACCCTTTAAAATTTAGATTTGTAACTTGTAGCACTGGCAGTTATAATTACTTCAGGGGAAAACTTTGCTTTAAATACTTAAACACTATCTTGAATAAAATTAAAGATGAGGATAATTTTATAATCAGTAGTAACAAAGAAGTTCTAGATTTTCTAAAAGATAATAATATTAATAAACTTAATATTTATGATTTTGAAAATTGCACACAAATCTACCTCATGACAAATTAAGAGATATCTGTGTTTTTATACATGACAAATATCAAAATAAAGATATTATTACAAAAAAAAAAAAAACTGTCTTGAATTATATAAATTTAATACTTCCGAAGATTATGTTTTTAACGGAATTAATTTATATAAACAAGTAAAAGGAATTCCTATAAGAACAGCTTTTTCAAGTGCTTTAGCCAATATATTCCTACATACCAGATAATGCTAATGTCGTCATTGATTGTTATTCAAAAGATTTAAGTTTAACGGAAACGAATTAAAATCTAAACATAGCTATCTATCTGGATTTAAAAATAAATATTTCAAATGGAAAAACTTTAATATTTAAGATAAAAGGATGAATTTAACTTCAAAGTAATTAAACTTAGTAATTATGATTCTAATTTAAACTCTAAAGTTTCCAAAAATTTGATTTTCTCACAATTTAACAGAATTAAAAAAAATTGTAATAACAAAATTTCTTATATTGAAGATAACAAACAATATCATAAAAAACTTAACTTCTAATGATTTTCCCCAAAAACTTTCTAACATATATTCTATTTTTTCAAAACTAAAGATATGCTCTCTGGTTTATTCTTTTTAGTTTTTAACTCAATAGATGGCGCTGAGATTGTTCAATGTATTTCTTATGATGTCGTGGCACTTTGATCAAGCATTATAGGCTTATTCAGCTTTAAACGCGGGAAAGTTAAATTTATTTTATTATGGTCTGCACTTATAGCTTTATTTTCTTCATAAAAGTTCTTGGAGTTTTTACTTTCAACTGGTATGTTCTTTGCTTTTATATTTTATTAATGTTTTTTGGTTTTATGATTAAATTATATTTTTGTAGTTTGGTTTGATACAATTTTGCTGTGGTCTTGCATAGATTTAAAATTTTTGAAACAATATTTTGCTGATTATTGTGTAATTTATTGTAATTATTTTATGATACTAATTCTTATCTCCAAAATCTCAATTTCTTGTGATTTTCATGTGTCGAGATGTGAATATTTTGGACGAAAGTCAGATCCACATAGGAAAAAAAAAAAAAAAAAAAAAAAAAAATCCCTGATTTGAATCCCTGCTTGAGGGTGACTCTTGATAAAGTCTTTAATCTGGGTTCATAATTTCCTTCTTTTATTTTTTATTCCATTTTTGCATTTAAACTTAATATTTATTTCTAATTGGTAATACAAATAAGCTGTTATTTTGTATTACCTGTTTTTATTGCTGTTATTTTGTTTAATTTGTAGTACAGTCCGAAGATCTTTTGGGCTGTATGCTATTTTTATCTTTCTGTGCTATAACGTAGATGTGTAAAGGAGGTAAAATTGTAAAACAAGTGATTCTAATTTGGTTTCTATAATCAGAAATTAAAATAGTTTTTCTAAAATATTTTCCCCATATGTATTGGTTGGATTGTTTATTATGAAAATTATTCAACAAAATTCTTTATTAAAGGGTTCCCAAACTATTGGTCGCGAACAGGTCTTGAATCTATATTATTTTTACACAATTTTTAAAAAAATGTGATGTAAACTCGGAGTTATATTTAATAATAAATGTTTTTTTCTTCACAAATCTTTTTTTTCGTTCATAAATCTTCTTTATAGGAAACTGTGTACTGTTTGTATCTGGAAAAATTCAATTCGTCGAAAATGAAATGGATCGGTTGTTGATTCGGCATTTTAAAAAGTGGGTTTTAATGTTTTAAAGTTTTATTGTCCCTGCAGTGTGATACTGCATCGCATTGCTGACTTAAGGTATTTCTTTTTTTTTTTTATAATGTATAGCCGCTTTTAAAGCTATACTTGCAGTATAGATTTGTAAAAATGAGGAAGAAAAATATAATTGAATTCAATCTTCTGAAATAGTAGTTCAAATAAAATGTATTGTATTCATGTGTTTTTCTAGCAGACATTACAATGAAAAGTGTAAACTTGATATATGGATAAAAATTCAATTTTTTCTGCCTTTATTAAATCTTTTATGACTGTTATTTAATTGGGTAAAATAATGTACATCATAATTCATCATAATTAAATGCCTTGAAAAATTGGATGGTCTTTTAAAAATTATATTAAACATATTTGATATTTCTACATTTTAGAGGAGTTTTATTTTCAAATTATAAACAAAGATTTTTAATTATAATGATTAAAATTTTAATTAGGAAGATAATAATTTTAATTGAATGATTCTATTTTTTCGCTATAAAACAAAATGAAATTATCATTTTTATATTAATAAGTCATCATTTTGATGTCCTTATTTCATTTTAAATGTCATTAGCCTAATTGCATTTTATAAAACTTGCCTCCGTTATTAGCTTAAACTAAGAATAAAAGTCTTGTTAACAAAGAGCAATGTAACAATATATCTTTTTAAATAGTAAACTTGCATAATAAATAACCAACATAAATTAACCTGTCAAGCCATTCTACGAAAAGCTAATTGAGTGGTAAAACTGACGACCTGTATCGTTTTAACATGTTTAGTTTAAAAGACAGTGTCAGTTTTAATTTAGGCTAAATATTTAGAAACTCAAGTGCTTAGAAGAAAATGTTTAAAATAGCGTTAATAAAATTTATAAATTTTATTAAGAACATAACATTTATATAATCATGAAATTATTTTATAATAATCATAGATAAAAAAATTATTTTCCACTTATTCTCTCTGTTGTTTATTTATAGTAATCCAAAATGACTTTATTTTCTTATTTGAAGCTATCGGGAACTGTGTAAATCAATTTAAATAATTGTAAAGAGAGCACAGTGGAACAATATTAGAGTACACTCCGCAAATGCCCCTTTTTTAATTTGTAAATTTAATTACACTTTTTACCATATTTTTAAGATTAATTAGCATGCCAATGACTTATTTTGAACTAACTTTTTTATATTGGTAATTTTGAGAAAGTTTATATGCTTTTATATTGATTATTAATTTACTACGACTCACGTTTGTGTTGTATCAAAATTTGTATGCAATTATATTTAAATTTATGTTCGAATGATAAACAGACATTGTTATAACTAAATAAATATAATAAATTGAATAATGAATTTGATCATTATACTTGATAGTATTAATATAATATAATTCATAATATTTTATTTCATATAGTATTTTTATTTTTTATTTATTTGTATATTTTGTAACTACAAAAATAAATTTTATTACTCGAAAGGATGTGGCTTTAGACAGATGCCAAGTAAAAAAATCTTCCACTGGGTTTACATACATACATACAAACAAATCAAAAGGTTAATCAAAATGTTAAATTAAAATGACTAAAATTTCAGTTCGAATGTCGAATCAAAATAGTATTGAGAACATTTTTTTTCTTTCTAAGGAAAAATGCAAAAATTAAAATAATTTCCTTAAATAAGCAGTCAATTATCCAAATAAAAGCAAAACAAAGTAAAAATTGTTGCTGTCATAAATATAAGCCTATATGTAATTAACCCTTTATATCTTTAATTATTCATCTAAAACTATAAATTTGCGCTACAGATCCATTGTGCTACAGTAAAAAAAAGTCAGATTTCAAGAGAAAAAAATAATATAATTTCCTGGTTTCAGTGACATTAAAATATGTTTAAAAATGAATGCACCGTAAAAAATTTCATCGTCGCATACTTGTGAAGTAAAATTTAATTTTAAACATCAGAAGGTTTAAAAAGTGTATTAAAAGAATATCTTTAATAGAAACTTTCTCATTATCAAAAAATAAGCCTTAACTTTATATCTTCATCATCCATTATGTAAGGAAAATTCTGAATGAAATATTTGAAGCAGCTATGAAAATGATTTCGGTTTCCTTACAATAGTGAAATATAATGCAAGATAAGCCTAAAATTGTAAAAAGTTAATGAAAATTAAAATTTTAATTTAAAATATATAAAAAAGCTGTGCAGAAATCATGTCATTAAAAAGAAAATGTTTCGATTTTTAAGAAGATATAAAATTTATTATTTAGGTAGTGATCTTGGGAAACAACAAAATTCTGCTTTTAATAATGTAAAATTTCTAATTAAAATTTCAAACAAGGTGCACATTTTGATCTTACAAAATATGTGTACCAAATTTGGTATTTGTAAGTCCTAATATCTGTCTAATAGAGTACCATTGTCTGTGCACACATACATAAACATTCATTTTTATTATTAGTAAAGATTATATATCATTTTTCTGTCTAACAATCGATAAGTTACACTTGACTAATAAAAGATAAAAAAAAATTCTTAACACGTAATATATCATTTCATTTATTCATCTAAACCAAGTATTATGCTATAATAATGATTCTTGAAATGATTTATGTCCCTAACGCTAGAATTGGTTGATCAAATAAACATGAAATAAAAAAAAATGAGTAATAATACTAGCAGAGGAACGAAAGAAAATGAACGAGTTGTTAATATTACGTCGAAATAGTATCGTTTGCTTCATAGTACTTTTTCTTATCCTTAAGTCATCATTAGTAACAGGCGAAGATTGTTTCGATTTTTTTCGATAATTATAACCCTTCCGCTGAAAAAATATCTTGAGCAATACATTACTCATAGTATTTCTTTTCGTTTCTTTTGGGCAGTATTCTTAAAATTATTCTTCAACAATAATAAAAATTAGAAGTATTTCAATTTATTTGTTTTCGGTCCTGAATTAAGATATTTTCTTATTTAAAGAGGCAATTATAGTTCATTATAAAATATTTTTAGAGTTCAAATTTATTTATGAATGACCAGATACAAGCAATATAGCTGTGGAACATAGAAAATATATTAACTTTTATCGCATTAAAAATAAATCGAAATGGATTTTATTATGAATTTAATAATTTTCGATAAATGTTTATGGTAAATAAAACTTTTAGTTAGTCAGACATCTGATCATTTATATAAAAAAATTAGAGGATTATTTAAAATATATTAATATTTTGCAGAAATGTAAAAAAAAAGTATGTAAATAAGATGCCGGAGATTTAATTCAGCAAGTAAGCAGGAATTTAACAAATTACTGACCGAATAAAATAATTTCACTCTCATTTGCATCTAAAAATCTTTTTCCCATTATATAATTTTTCTTGAGAATCGTTAATCTTTGTTACTGTATTTGTTACTGTATTTGAATTTGATACATTTACAAAGTGTGCATCTAATTATGGAATCTTTTAATAATTTCCTATGTAAGAAAAATGAAGATGCAATTAATACAAGTTCAATATGAAATAAAAAAGTTTTAATAAAGAATTGTGAATGCACTAACATGCCATAGAAGCAAGTTATTTTCATAAATGTGAGAAAAAAGTTTATTGTGAATTACAAGTTAATTTTTAAGTATATAAAAAAGGGCAATAGAAATGTAATATCTCATTCTATTGAATATCCTACGAAATTGATTTATAAAATAAAAATATTTATTTGCTCATTATTTGTATTTTACGAATATGAATATGGAAACTGAACTGGAAAAAAAGTACTGAAATTATATTTTTAGAATAATATATAGGGTAATTATTCTCTAGTTGGGGTAATCGAAATTCGATATGGTAGCAAAAATTTCGAATATGCACTGAAATAAATACAATAAGACAACTTTTATATTTCTTTCAAGGACTGAAGTTAACGATTTATAAATGAAAAAGACGTACAACAGATTTTTTTTTAAAATTTGATAATTGTTTCCTTTTTATCAATGCCTAATACTATTAAAGCAAATTCATTCAAAAGTAATAATTTGTTTTTTTAAAGAAACTACTATTAAGTATTTCATAATATGAAAAATAATTTAAAAATCTATAAATTTATTATAAAGTGAAAAAAATTATTTCTTTATTTTAAATCTCCTGTACAAAAATTAGATTTCTTAGTTTATATTTTTATATACTTCAAGTGCAAGCAGATAGGAAATTTCTGAAATTATTTCGTTATCAAATCATTTATATCAAAATCTTCATATATATAATATTGTATTTATGTAATGTTGTGAACAGTGTTCAGCGCTGAATAATATGTTTATAAAATACGTATGAACTTAAAAAAAATACAAAATGGATAATGGATCATGGTTCAAAGGATATGTTTGATTATACAAAATGTGAACCGTAGAGATATAAACAATATGAAATCTTTAATTCAATCTCCCTCAAAATTTAAGAAAGACAAAATGTTTACAAAATTTAATTATTGTGAATTATTACTGAAATATGATACTTTGTCTGTAAGTACTTTTTTAAGAGATGGTAACATTCATTCTATAATGAATGTTACCATATAGCTTTTTAATAATATCGTGTATTGAAAAAAGCTCTGTTGTATTACGTGGGCTGTGCTTTACAGCCCAGAAGAAAAATGTACTAGCAGAAAAATGTAATACCAAAAGAAAAATGTTCCTCTAAGAAACGAAGCTACTTTTTCTTAAGTTTCAAACTTTTTTTGTAGTTCCAATTAAAACAAACATAAGGTGACACATTTTTTTGTAAATTCTAGAAAAAATTGCAATATTCCAATATTTTTACCTTCACCTGAGGTAACCTTATATAATGAATTTTTCACGAAAATCACTCGTCAAAGGCAAAGGCGTTCAAAATCATTCCCCATTTTGTAAAAAGGCTAGAAAGTGCACAGAAAAAAATGCATTCAGGATTTTTATATTAAATATGTAGAATAAAATATGACCATTTAAATCAGACAAAATTATATGTTTTATAAAAGCTTACTTCATAAAACTATTTCAAAAAAATTGTTTTTTATTCAGTCACGATTATTGATGTCGGACCATTTATTTAACAGAAAAAAATGATGGAAATGCAAGAAATTTTAGAGCCTCTAGTCCTGTGAGTTCAAAATATGCTATTTTTGAACTCATCCCTCCATTTTTGAACTTTTCCATCATTTTTTCCTGTTAAATAAATGATCCGAAATCAATAATCATGATTGAATAATAAAAAAAAACACAATTTTTTTTAATTTATGAAAGTATTCTCGTGCAAATACATGATCCATGCAGAGAATACATATTCTATTAAAAGTTATGGTGCTTAGAGTAGCATATTTAACCCTGCTGCCTTAAATGCTTTGAAACAAGGGAACATTCTTATCAGAACAGAAATGCTTAGCGGCATTTCTCTTCACTCAACACGAAATAATTTTCGCCACGGGTTAGTTAGTAATATATGTAAAGAGAGATAATCTGCAAGATAATTTGGCGGAAGCGGTAAAGTGGAAGTGTGAAAGCGAAAGTAGTGGAAGTATGAAATATAAAAGGAAGTACATAATTGAAAAATAGGCTAAAGGAAATGTAAAACCCCTCCAGTTGTAGAGGGTAAGGAGAGGTTTTAGTTTACGATATTTTTTGGAAAAATTGGGTATTTGGGTCAAGTAATTATTGATGAGAATCTTAAGTTTTTATTTTATTTAAGTTTGAAAAATAATATAAAAAGTATAGTGACTATAAAATGAAAACTGTCGTTATTAGTCTAGTTATTTGAGGTGGGGGATTCTATCAATATTTCCGCCATATACAAAATGTATAGAGAAATAATGTTTTTAAGGTTTCTCTCGAAAATAAAGGATGGAAGGGGCAGATGATGTCATATCTAAGCTAGGGGTAATGAATTTTTATATAAAATAAAAATTAGAGAAATCGATTGCGTAATTGGGGTTGCGAGGCTGATTCATTCTTTTTTTAATTTATTTGAAATATATAAATTTTTAATTTTTTTATAACGTGCCTATTTAACAATAGTTATTCATTTTTTTCAAATTATTGTAGAATTAAATTAAATTTTTTTCGGAAGGAATATTTAGTTACAAGGTAATTTTTGTAGCAGTCTCGATTTCTATGCCGGAGGGTCTTCGGTTCGAAACCGATACGATTGCATTGAAGATTCAAAGTGTATGCGAGACCCGTAAACCTGAAATATGTCGATATTCAAATGTCATTTCATTGATGTGGCTTTGAATTTGAAGAATAGCTGAAGACTCTCATCTCTCCATAGTTCCATAGTTGTCTTAAAGTAGATCTCAAGTACCTCCTAAACGGAATGTTAGTTGAACTAAACTAAACTGAAACGAGTTTTAAAAACAACTCGAGCTGCCCAATTCAAACAACCGGCAAATTATATTATTAACTGAATAGCATCCTAGTTTCAAATCAATCGATTTATACTCGTACAGAATCATATGAATAGAATTTAAATCGTACTTGTAACTAGATTTATGTATTAGTCTAATAACTGCATTTAGGTGCTATAATATTAATTATTGCGGACATTTGAATTGAGTGAAGCACCCTTGAAAATTAATGACAGATTTGGTTTAGAGATTAATTTTGCACAGTATTAATCCTGACCTATTGGAATTCTATAATGCAATACATGATGACGAGGCAGAGTAACGAGTTTTTAAAATATTATAACAATATTGTCTGGATAAAATTAAATAATGTGAAAGAAACTACGATAGCTCAATAGATACTGATTAAATTATTCATTTTTTTTAATGGAATACTTTTTGGTTATCGACTTCTGTACATAGTGTATAAAATTATCAGAACTTTTAATTTTTATGAAATTTTAAAATTAATTACTTAATCGTATAATTCTAAAAAAAACTATTATTTTTGTACATTAGCAGGAGTTTTATTTTAAAATGGTTGTTTCTTTTATAACTCGTTTATAATAATGAATGAATTTTAAATAAGGAAAATGAAAATGTTAATTAACAATCGGAGTCTCTAATTCAGATATATAAAATATTGCAATGTCATATAATCATAATCTGATTATATTATTCTTGGATATTATTGCATGATTTAGAATCCAGAAATCCAAAGATTATTTGTAATTTTTTTCTCTAATGAGTGAAAGCTATATTTGCTCGTAATTTCCGAAAAGCAATGTTTATTGTTTTTCGTATATTTGTTTTTTTTGTGAATTAATAATATAATATTCAATTCTATATAGGCATATTCAATTTTACATGATATTTTATAGTAGTACTCTACTATGAAGTCGAGAAAGTTTTGTGTAAATATAAAAATCCTTTCTTCCTTTTATAAAGACACTTATAAAAACTTCATATTATGCCCTTTATATAGTCTTTCATACAATATTGTCAATAACTGTATATAGGAATTATTGTTATTTTTCTAAATTGCTTGAGATATTTAGGAATCCTTATTTCTTTGATATCGTACAAAAGGTTTCAAGCTAAGATTCCATGGTTATGCATCATGTTAATGTGAATTCGGAGTAAATTTCTTTGAGATACCTCTTACATTTCTGAATTATTTGTAATCAACTTTCATTAACTTTTGTTTAATTTATTTTAGGTTTCTAAAGACGGAATTTTGTAATAATTGTATATAATAATACAATTTTGAAATTTTAGATTCTTATAAAATATAGGTTATTTCAGTGTTTTACTAAATATCAGTTAAATGACCAATTTAATTAGTTATAATTTTATACTGAGGGTTTCGCAGAGCATCTTGGTGCCACACCGCCATGATAGTAAGCTTCCAGCTTCGACTGTGAAGGGTTTAAACTTGAAACCCAAAGTTCGACCATATAAGCCGGTTTGTTGAAGGCAGAATCCATTTGGTATAAGCATCCTCCGGCTGTGTGGTGTTGAAATTTGGAGAAAGGATGCCAGCTCAACTGTCGTTGTCTTGTAAGATCCATCACCAAATAGTCATGGTTTTGTTTCGAAACAGCACACTAATGTAGCTAAACAAGATTAAGCCAAATGATAGCACATTTGAAAGAAATTGCCTATTTTTATTTTATCATATCAAAAGTTGATAAAGGTGTGCTTTTAAAAATCATTAAAATTGCTTTTTTTATTATTTAATATCCTTGTTGTATAAAATTGGAAATGATATGATACTGAAACCCAAATACTTTTTCACTTTGCTATTTTGTTGTTGACTTGAGGTTTGAGATGTCCAACTTAATTTTGTTGTAGATTCTTGTTTTGTTAGCAGGATTTTCTTTTCTTTACTGTACGATAATTCTCTTCATTTCTAAATTCTTTTCGTGATATTTATTAAAACTGTATAATTAAAGAAAAATAAAGAAAAAACATTTATTTATTATTAGATTGGACATAACTAGTTATTATTCTGTAAGTTTAGATAGATGCCTTAATGGAATGTCGGGTATTTTCAGTCTTTATAAGAGTGACTTTCTTTTCATTCATGCAATGAAAGAAGAGCTTTCTATCACAGCATCAAATTCTTGTCACGTAAGATAAGAAATTTCTTTATGCCGTGACTGAAGTAAAGGTTATGCAAGGTCATTCCTCTTCTACTGCTAAATTTTTGAAATTCATAAATATCTTAAGAATAAGCTAACTCAATCTTTTATTTAAAGACAAAATTAAAAGTGATTCTTTGTTTGAAGGATAGATAAAAATAAGCTTGGCTTGGAATTTTTGGAAAAAAGAAGGCATTGTCGATGCCTTGAAATTTTTTAGTTAGAACATATTTATTGATGGAAAATTTTTATCAGTGAAATTCTAGAATATAATTATGAACCAAATGTTAAATAGAATATAAATTTGAAATTTTTCATAATTTTATTCGAGTTATTCAGAAAAAGATCATGAAAGAACTCGGGTGATAGCGTGTTATTAAAATCAAGGAAATAAAATAGGCATAAGTAATAGCTGAAATATAGATATTAAATTTATTTTAATTTTTAAACATGAATTTATAACAAGCATTTGAAGCAAAAAGTTACAATGCGACTTAAAATTTTCAATAACTGTTTGATTAATTAATGAAAACGAATTAAATATTTGGAAGCAATAAATATTTCTGCAGGTGTTTTGTTTCTTTTGAGTTTCAGCGTATTTATGAGGCAGTTAAGTTAGTTATCAAGTTTAAATTAATATTAAGTCATTTAATTTAATATAAAAAATAAAGGTAAACTATTTCACTGTTGAATAAAAGAGTATCTACAAATTTCTCATTTCAAAATAATCTACATTTATTTATTTATTCAATTTCGAAAACATGCTTATAATGAAACTAGTGCCATTGAAAAAGTAAAATTTTGACTTTTAAGGCAGTGTAAAAATATTTCTTGTGGGATAATTTCCTTTGACGTTACTGCGGAAAACAACAAAATTTCAAGTAATTTCCAATTAATTAAATATTTAATGAACCTTTGTGATTTGATAAGTATTTTTTCTTTTGTAATTTAAACGTGCAAAGTTTTGTTGAATTCGGTTTAGATGTTCTTGAGAAGTGATGCATGCATAGATAGATGCAAAAGCTTTCATTTATATTAAGAATACAAATATAAAATTTTGATGATTGAACTAACAGATGAGTTTTTTGTAGTTTTGTTATACAAATGACAGATTTGAATGATTGAACTCACAGATGAGAGTTCTATTTTTTTTTGTAGTTATGTTATACAAACGATAGATTTTAATGATTGAACTCATAGATGAGAGGTGTTTTTTGTAATTATGTCATACAAATGACAGATTTTAATTATTGAATTCGCAGATGAAAATTTTATTTTTTTTATAATTATATTATTAGACTTACTTAGATATGCTACGAACTTATTACTCATATGATATTAAAAGTCAATTTAATTCTGTAACATTTTTATTTAGTCCAAACATGTCAGGATTACATCACACAGTCGAAATTAGCTTCCCAATTATGAATTCCGATTATTCAAATCCGTTAGTACCAACGATCTTCAGTTCACGGAACTAATTTCATTACCAATACAGTATTCAAAATCTTTTAATCACCAGCTCGTATCATACATTTAATGAATAAGCAGGCTTTGGGTAGTTTCGCTACATCTTTTAAGATATGTTTAGCTCGAGAAGTATTTGTGGAAAATTGGATTTGCAACTAATTTCGAACGTCAGAATGAGCATCAGAGATGGGTGGTTCGCGTGCAAATCTGAGCTCAACAAGCATACCAATTGCGAGTCATTTCGTTGATGATTAAGTGTTTCTAGTCTCTGAAACTAAATCTGAGTGTATGGCTTTTTTATTTGTATAAGTTTATTTCACCCTATGGATTATACATATTTAACATTTGTATGATATTATTAATTCAAACATTTTTACGTTTTTAATGATTTAAAGTTTGTTTTGTCAAGAAAGATCCATTTCTGTTTTTCTTACATGTTTGGTAAAACTTCTATGATTTTAATTTTTGTGTGTTTTAATTACATTTAAATGTTCTATTTAAATTAATAATTTATTGTAATTATGAAAATATTTCGATAGCATTTGATAAATTTTAAAGAGATGCAAGACTGTTATCGGCTGTTTTTTCAAAATTATATTTAATATTGGCTTATATAATTAGCCTTTCAAGGGATGCAACTACTTTCATGTCTTTCATTACTGAAGTTTAGATAATTTAATTAGTTGTCGCATAACATGCATTAAAATTTTACTTGCTCTTAAATATTTATTTACATAATTTGGTACACTGATGGACATTTATAATAAAGGTTTGAATTATTAGATATAAATTCAATTGTTTAAATCACATAATTCACCCATCGTACGCGAGTAACTAAAAATGTATTTAATATTAATATTCGCTGAAATCTCAACTCGTTCGCAACTAAATGCTTTACATATATATATATAATACACGAAGTACTTCTATTTAAAATATTATGTATTTTATATAAAAAAATATTCCCGAAATCTTCTTATACACAGCTGTATTAATAAATAGAGAAAAAAGCAAGCAATTACCTAGGGAGGACAAGCTTTCCAAAATTTTGTTTTCGATATTTTGAAAGTTATTTAAATTGTGCTTCCATCAGTTAGAGTCCGCTGATTCGGAATTATTCTAATTCAAATCAAGTATTATTTAAATTAAATTAGAATATTATTACTGCTAAATTGCTTCTTAATTATCAATTTCAAATATTATTATAGTCTTTTTTGTAGTTCTAAAAAAATGCGGTGTTTTATAATTTCAAAAAATGTTCGATCCTATTAACATTATTTAGATTGTATTATGAGAAGTTTTGCCATTTTTTAAATATTTGTTTAAATTACTTAGTTTATTTTAGTTGTGTATTTCTTATGCATTATATAATGAAACCAAATTTTTAGAAAGTAATTTATATTAAGCATTTTGGTATTTCAATTTATCAAAATTTACTATTTAAAAATATTTATATAAAGATTAAATTAAAATTTTTATGAATTTTAATGGAATATGGTTCGGTTCGGAATATGGTTGGGTATGGTTATGGAATATGGTTCGGCTCTACTTATGGTTTGGAACCGTATTTTTAGTGAAAAATATATTTTTTGGAAAAGCGCCTTTAACTTTATTTGAAATAAAAATGTGAATATCGCATCAAGGGAAATATTTTCCGAAAAGCTACATATTGCCACAAATTTTATTTAATAATCTTTCCAGTTTTAATCTATATTCAACATTCTAATACTGGGTGTCCCATAAATTTGTAAATACTTTAAAAATTCATAAAAATTGTAGGACTGAGTATATTTGAATGCGGTTTGCGAAACTATTATTCTCATGAAGGGGGATTTTTTTTTGATACAGAAAAAAAAATCAAAAATTTGTCAATAGAGGGCGCTGCACACAAGCAAATCAGTGGAAATATGCAAATTCAAGTCTTATGAAAGGCAGAGTGAGCGATTGACACATCATTTCTAAAGGTTTGCATAAGGTTCGTATTAAGATGTTGACACTGGTGGATAAAGCACTATTGGTAAAGTTGTTTTATGTCAGCAACGAATCGGCGGCTGAAGCCTTACGAAAGTTTAGGACCCAGAAAAGATTGAAGAAAGGTTCAGGTCCGATCACTCCTGCTGGACTTGTTTCCCTAGTACGCCGTTTCGAAGAAACTGGAAGTTTGTGTCATCGGCCAAGCAGTGGTGCACCTCGTTTAACAACAGTCCGTACCCCCGATGTCTCTTCGCAAATGGACAAGCTAAGGGAACAGTTTACAAGTGCAGTCAGTAGCGCACGAGAAGTGGCACGAATAACTGGTATACCAAAGACTTCGGTGTACCGTATCCTTCATGGTGTATTGCAATTGTACCCATACAAATTGCAATCGCTACATCAACTCTTACCAAATGATACAGTTAAGAGATTGGAATTCTCAAATTGGGCTTTGGCGAATATTGAAGATGATCCGCGATGGCAGCTGAAAATATTGTGGACAGATGAGGCTCATTTTGCTTTGCATGGAGCAGTTAATACCCATAACTGTAGAATATGGACACATGAGAATCCACATGCTTACACTGAGAAGCCCCTGCATTCACCACGGGTTACTATTTGGTGTGGTTTCACTGCATCCATTATTGTAGGTCCATTTTTCTTTGAAAAGCCCTGTAAAAAAGCAGGTTGGAAGACATGTTCAGTTAATGGAAGAAGTTACTTGGAAATGTTACAAAAGGAAGTGATACCGTCCTTATTGGAACACGATGTCCTTGACACAGTGACATTCATGGAAGACGGAGCACCTCCTCACATCGACACCGAAATGAAGGCATTTTTGAGAAGAACTTTTACTGAAGAACGGATAATCAGCCGTCACTTTACACATGAATAACCCCCACGCTCACCAAATCTAACACCCCTTGATTTTTGGCTATGGGGTTACCTTAAGTCTCGGGTGTATCGCCATAGGCCAACTTCGTTTGGGCAGCTAAAGGAATCCATTCGCCACGAAAACTCATGCATTCATCCGGATATGCTGTATGATGCAGTTACCAGTGTTGTCTCCCGCTTCCAAACTGTTATTTGTGGTGATGGCGGACACATAGAACAAGTACTGTAGTACTGGTGATACGCATGCAAACAATTGCTTGCATGCAAATAAAAGTATTTTTCCCATAGAATTGTATGTTTTGTTTGTGTTTAGCGCCCTCTATCGACAAATTTTTGAACTATTTCTTTTTTTTTGTATAAAAAGAACTCTTCATGAGAATAACAGTTTCGCAAACCACATTAAAATATACTCATTCCTTCAATTTTTATGAATTTTTAAAGTATTTACAAATTTATGGGACACCCGGTATATTCATTACATTATAAATTACAAGAAAATCTCACATCCATAGCAACTCTAAAACAGAAATTGAAAGAATAAAATAAAGAATTATTTTCATTTATACTTAAACATTGTTATTAGAATGTGCATTGTTTCCTCTCGTGTTTTAATTATGCGTTATAATCAAAGCATATACATAACATTTTTCAGTCATGTAAAAAAAAAAAAAAATTAGAACATGTGGTAACATATACACAAAATATACAGATGAAAAAATCAATTTTTAAAAGCTCGCGTTTATTAAAATGCGGACTGCGAGAAAAAAAAATTAAATTCTTCTTTGGATTTCAAATCCAAACAAAGTTTTTTTTATAATAATTTTTAAGGTAGAAGCATATACTGAGATATTTGATAAAACTGGTTTAAATTTTAAGTAACCAATTTTTAAAACAATTTTATAAATTTTTTTAAACTATTAAGAATAATTAAATTATTTTTTAAGAACTGTAAAAATTAGGAAGAAACTTACTACAACTAAATTAATATCATTAAAAAGGCAATTTTTCGAATTTTGAAAATGAGGTATACCTGATTCTTGCGAGAAAACCATTTCGGAAGATATCATTTGAAAACATCAAAATCACGTTTAACTTTTAATTAAATGAAAATTTAATTAAATTCTGGATTTAGAAAAGTTGATAATGAATTTTATCTTGTCTTGAAGAGCAAACGTGCCAAAATTTCACAAGATTGTGCAAAAGCTGTAAATTTGCTTAAAAGAATGTAGAATCAGAAGAATTCGCTTTTATATAAATTTAAATCAACATGTATTTTACACGAACAGTCAAACTGTTGTTCAACAATTAAATTAAAATAACAGTAAAGATAATAGATGCCCTGTATAAAACTATTAATTGTTTTGTGATGCATGGTCTTACAAAATAATTTTATTATTTTTTTAGCAATTATTTTATAGGAAGATTCCATACGATAAGTTTCCTTCAATTGTATGATTTTCTATCTTAATCACATCTCATACGAATCAATATTTATATTATGTCTTTTAATTTAGTTATATGATAAATGTCCCAGGTGGAAGCAAAATGAGAGGAGTTTTGATGCCCAAATCAAAATTTCGATTCATAGTATAACAAGAACAACGTCTGAGCCGGAACTTTTATCACTTAAATTCCTATCTCAACCAGAAAAATGTCAATTAACTTCGAGAATTTTATTTGGACCAAGCCTATGGGTAATGTGAATTTTCATTCGAATCTGGTTTTCAATCTGGAACCCTCTAATGATGCAGCTACATGATAGATACAACTACCATACTATTTGTTATAGCTACAACTACTATACTACATACTATTTGTTTTGCAAAAATAGTATACGAAAACGAATCTAATGGAATACATCAATATCTACGATTTTTTATTTACATAATTCATATAGAAAGAACTTCAGAGATTAGAAGTTCGCGTGCAAATTCAAGTAAAATAAGAACATTGATTGCAACTCATGTCATCTAAGGATAAATATTTCTAATCTTATAATACCAAATACTATTAACTTCGAGAATTTTATTTGGACCAAGCCTATGGGTAATGTGAATTTTCATTCGAATCTGGCTTTCAATCTGGAACCCTCTAATGATGCAGCTACGTGATAGATACAACTACCATACTATTTGTTATAGCTACAACTACTATACTACATACTATTTGTTATAGCTACAACTACTATACTACATACTATTTGTTATAGCTACAACTACTATACTACATACTATTTGTTATAGCTACAACTATTATACTACATACTATTTGTTTTGCAAAAATAGTATAAAAAACGAATCTAATGGAATACATCAACATCTACGATTTTTTATTTACATAATTCATATAGAAAGAACTTCAGAGATTAGAAGTTCGCGTGCAAATCCAAGTAAAATAAGAACATTGATTGCAACTCGTGTCATCTAAGGATAAATATTTCTAATCTTATAATACCAAATACTATTAACTTCGAGAATTTTATTTGGACCACGCCTATGGGTAATGTGAATTTTCATTCGAATCTGGTTTTCAATCTGGAACCATCTAATGATGCAGCTACGCGATAGATACAACTACCATACTATTTGTTATAGCTACAACTACTATACTACATACTATTTGTTTTGCAAAAATAGTATAAAAAAACGAATCTAATGGAATACATCAACATCTACGATTTTTTATTTACATAATTCATATAGAAAGAACTTCAGAGATTAGAAGTTCGCGTGCAAATCCAAGTAAAATAAGAACATTGATTGCAACTCGTGTCATCTAAGGATAAATATTTTTAATCTTATAAGTCCATGCTTGTTTTTGGTATTGAGGTATCTAATTTTCTTATCGTTCAATTCACGTGTTGTTATGCATTACTTTAAGTAACTTTTCGTCGTTGTTTATTTAGGCTTGTCATTATAGACTGAAGTGATTTATTTTCGATGTGAATATATGTTCATTGTTTGCGTGGGTGTATGGACATAGCAAAGTAATTGTTCATAAGTGTATAGATCCAAGAAATTGTAAACACTTAATATTACGAAATGTCTTTTGATGATGTCAGCAGTTTATTTAGGAAATGCCAATGATTCATAAATCTTTACGTAAGAAGTTAACACGCAAGCACTATTTGTGTAATAAGTGCATATGCATTGATTTTGTTATGTAATCATTTTTGCTCTTTATAATTATAGTTGTTCCTATGAAATAAAATGAAATACTCATTCGTTTGATTGCTTGGTGGATGTTATTTACTTATATTCCAAGATAAATATAATAAAGAAAATGTATTTGCAGGCCTGAAGTGGATATTTTTTTAATAAATGTTTCTTAATTTAATGACTTTACCTAAATTGTAGTAAATATTGTAAAAAATAATAATTTTAAATAAAACTAATTTTTTTTAAAAAAAAGCATATCATAATTTATTTTATTTATTTAATTTATATTAAAGAAAAAATAAATTAATACTAAATGACTTATTTAAATGTAATTTTTTGACTTTCCACCTGTAAATTTAAGCCAACTACTCTAGAAATAAAAATCTTTGTTATTGTATATTTTTTATGCGGGAAATACTCCTTGAGATGCATTTTTTCCCTTTATAAAGAGTTGCCACTATAAACTTAATATCGAGTTGATTGAAACTTAGTGAAAATTGAAAAATCTTCACTGATAGTTATAAAATAACGTATTTTTGCTCAAATATAAAATGCTGAAAATTGATTTAAATTTTCAATAATTCAAATATACTAAAAATTCCGAATATAATTGACAAACACTTAAAATCACAGAATTTCAACCAAAACGAATGTTTATGTTTGGAATTTACAATAATGCAATACAATATATACACTAAAATTAATATTTTTCTAATGTTATCTTGTGAACAAGATAATAAAACAGTTTTAACTAAATTTGAACCATTAATGGATATGTTGTAGGAAGAATGAAATTTTCGATCAAGTATATAAATGAAGTATTAATTTTTTTTTTACTTATTCACAATTTTTTTTACAGCAGAAGATAGAATTGTGATTCAAATTAGGTGAATATTTATTTCGTTAGAACGAACAACTTTTGAAGTATAAGTTTTTAAATAGTTGTTACACCTTAAATTTTTTTAATTCTAACTCGTCCAAAATATTAGATGTCTGGGAGCATTACAAAATTATCTAAAAGTATAATTATAAATAATGGCATTTCTTTGATTATACACATTATTAACATGATTTAAAAATTTATTTCGTAACATTTTTATTTATCAATTTCGATAGATGGCGCTACGAATGGTTTGAGGATAATTTAATGCGAAAATTTCATTTAATATTCATATCAGGAGAATTTCAAAATTAAGTTCCTTAGAACTTCTTTCAAGTGCTGTTATGAAAAGATGGTGTGTATCAGATGTTTACAGTTATTTACAAAGTTTAAAACAGCATATCAAAACTGCTATTCAATTTATAACTCAAGAGCTTGCAAACACACAATGTGAAATCGAATATAGCTTAGACATACTATGCGCAATCAACGAATCTCATATTGAGATTTAGTAACTTGAGTTGTTCTAATGTAAGTAACTCACCTTATTTTGTTTATAAACCAATAGTTTTTGTTTTACATAAATTTGCAGTCTGCCCAAGATTTCTCGTAGAGTCGTACTTAAATAATTGCATGTATTTTAATAAGCTTGGACAAAAAGAAATTTACATTTTGTTATCTGTTTTTTCTGATTGGAAGGAATTTTATTCATTATGATATAAAATTTTTAAGCGGATGTTTATGTCATGATATATCAGCAATAATACGTTGAAGTTCTATAGGAAGGAGGAATCAATCAATATGGAATGCAGCGATAAATTAACAGAGAAGTGAATTACGGAACCAATCCTGTACAAAATGTGTACAAAAATGTAAAAGACAGAAGTGAAAATGACGATAGAAAAAAAACAATCTTAAAATGTAATGCTGTAATTAAACATTTAACTTTTAAATAATGAATAGATAAAATTTAAAAGAATGAAGATTAGAAAATAACTTTGCTGATGTAGGAATTTCTAGCGCATACAACGAAGAATGAATGTCAATGAAATTCGATCTACTTATAGTTTCAAAGTTTGCGCCGAATATTTAAAAGAGAGTTTTGTGTTACAGTTACATGGATAAAATTTTTATAAATTAAAGTGGCAATACCTTTGTTTTTCCAACTTCCATTTCCGCGAAAAACAAATAAAAACAACCCTAATGCATCGTGTATGTAACGTTATAGAATACATAGGATTTTTATAAAGTCAATAATTCTTCCATGTAGGAGTTCTTTTCTATTCTTAATGCAGAGGAAATTCTTTTGTTCTTCCATTATTTGCTGTTTTAAACAACAAAATTAGTAAAACTTGATGACTTTATTCTCAGAAACAAATCCAGGCTTTCCTCCGCATTTATATTCCTTATGCTTCCTAAAAAAGTACATTTTAAAAATAAATATATTTTAAAAATTCAATTATCAATTCGTTTATAATACAACCATCAGATGCTAGTTGATTTAGATTTTCTTTCATATCATTTTTCAGTTTGATTAAAATTATAAATATACTCTAGTTTTAAATAATCTAAGCAAGATATTTCTTTAACCGAAAAAATCCCAGTAAATGCTTGATTTTTCCTTTTTTAATTCATTTTTCTGATTATCATATTTTGCACTACAAAAATATAAAAAAAAATTCATAAAAGTTAATAAGATTTAACTTTAATGAAATTTGAAACTCTTCTAAAGTTAGCGAATGTGGATAACTTTTCAAATGAATACTTATGTATAATTTTAATGAATTTTTTTCCAACTATGTATGCCTCAATGATCATCAAGTTTTACATAATGCAAGCATCCGTGAAAACATGTTCCTTCAGATTTCTTACTCTTAACTATATTTGTTCTCAAATAAGACATTTCATCTTATGATGTGGATTCTTTTGAAAAAAAAAAATATAGCAATTAAAATATTTGATATAAGAATTTGAAAAATATTTATTCATGTTTTCTTTGAAGTAAGCAATCCATATCATTTGAAATATTAGAAGGAAGGAGATAGAAATTAAATTAATTAAAAAATTCTTATTTTGTGTATTTTCCTAACTATCTATTTCTAAAAAGATTTCGTTTCCAGAATGGTGAGTTGAATAAAATATGACCTCCACTTATGACCTTGACTAATAATTTTGAGTGGATATTTGAAATAAATTCGAATAAAAAACAATGTCGTCAAATGAAGAATTCAAGTTTTGGAGTGTTCATTATTTGAGAATTTATTGGAAGTTAGATGATTAAAGATAAATACTTTTTCTAACTTTTTACTGATGTTTAAACTAGAGAAACTGTAGAAAATGGAATTTATCTGATATTCATTTTTTCGTTGAAGAGTGATTTCGAAATTGTGAATCTTCTTCTTATAAAATTAGATTTTATGAAGTAATGGTGCCAATTTGTGCAGAATATGACGACCAGCGATTAAATTTATCTTTTCATACGATCAAAGGTTTATTTAGTAGTTTGAATAGAGATGAGTGTAATTTATTTTTCGAGTAAAACATAGATTGTTTCTTAATTTAATTTTAATTTTTAGTTTTTTGATTTCTATATCATTGAGTGAAAAATAACAAATGTAAAAAAATAAGTATGAATTTCCATATACTGCTCTAGAGTTAGATTTCATTAGACAATTATTTGATAAAATAAGATTAAAATTAAAATATTTGAAAAAAATTTGTTCTTTTCTGTTATTTTATTCTTTCCAGATATTTTTTCATTCTTTTCTGTTATAATAAAATGCAAATATTTTTCATTTTTCCAGAAACATATTTTTATTACAATGTATTCATTATTTATCCCTTCTTTGGATTATTTTTTTCCCGTGAAATAAGACTGATATAATTCATGCCCTAGATTAAAGGGAAAATGTTTGAAATATCTTAGCATAAATATATAATATAAAATAATTAAAAAAACAGTGATGGAAATGTCCATCATCATGCAAATTTACATATTAAGCTCAGTACAAAACCTTGAATGTCCCTCTCTTCTAAACTTCTCCACATATTGTCGCTTTTATTAGCCCCCCCCCCTCCAAAAAAATCAGATTAATTATAAAATAATATTCAAGAAATCGCACTTTTCTTCCTACTATAAAAAAAAAAACAGCGGAATGACAAATTCAAATCCTCTATAATGATTGTGACATTTGATTTTTTTTTTGACAGCTACGTCCCTTATTAAGAAATAGTCGTGAAAAAAAGTTGCCAACAACAACCAATTTACAATGCACCTGTTTTGTATACAATCGTTTGTTCACTGAATATTATGATGAAAATTTTCATCTTGCAAATAAGGGTTAGTAAGAGACAGCTCTTCAACAAAAAGTTGTATTTTAAAATAATGAAATATCACTAAATTCAAGTAACACAGAAATGGGTTTGACGGAAGTCACTGCAAAAACATATCAGAAAGTGAGAAATATTATAAGAAATAAGTATAAAATTAGAAGATCAAACTTTCAAGATTTTTTTATTATTAAAAAATTAATCAATAATTAAAAAATATAATAATTAAACGAATGTATAAAGCGATGCATTTATATTGCATGTTATTACTTAATGGAATATTAGACCTAAAATAATGTCTTGAGCCTTTTTCTTTTCCAAGATTTCGAAGGGAGTATAGTGTCTAGATCGATAAATGGAGTTCTTTGGCGGTTGCGAGTGAGCTGATGGGCAAACATAATTGTTAGAAATGGACAGTAAAAAGATACGAAAGACATAAATCACGCTACCATAAAGAATAAAAGCAGTGCTTACTTCATTACTATTTTTGTTTCTCAAACTAGTCTTGCCCTTATTGGTATTCAGCTTCATAATACTTTTATATATCTGAAATTATTGAGGAAATGTCAGGGATATCTGTTGTATTTGTCAAGAAGCATTTCAGATGCAATTAATCAAGAAAGTTATAAGAAACAATGAGAGGTGTATTAAAGCGCCTAAGAAGTTACTTTTATCTTTTGACACATAATCAATATCTGTGCAAATTTGTCACTAGTGTTTCATATTTCTACTCACTGTCATCACCTGTGTTAATTTATAATAACGGGATACTCATCAAATGCCTTGTGGTAATTTTGGATTTTAAAACGTATATTATTGGAGGAAAAAAGAAGACTTGATATTCAGCACTATGGAAGATAATGATTGATTAAATACTCATAACAGAAGATACATTTATCTTGTAAATTTATTACAACACAGGTTAATATATCTATAAGTAGATATTTGATGAAGATAATAGATATATTTGACTTGTAGATGTGTAATAGCACAGTGTAATACAATCGAATTTGATATTTGATGACACGAATAGATACGTTTAGGAAGTAAATATGTCATAGCACAATACAGTATAACGCAATTAGATATTTGACATCATGGATAAATACATATGTCATGTAAATGTGTCGCAGCATAATATAAAATAATCAGAATTAGATATTTGACAGCATGGATAAATACATTTGACGAGGAAATGTGTCACAACACAATATAAGACAACCGTAATTTGATATTTGACGATATGAATAGACGCATTTATGAAGTAAATGTGTCACAACACAATATATAATAATCGTAATCAAATATTTGACAACATGGGTAAATAAATTTGATGTGTAAATATGTCATAGCGTTGTGTAAGACAACCGTAATTTGATATTTGACGATATGAACAGATACGTTTATGAAATAAAGATGTCACAGCACCAGTATAGAATAACGTAATTAGATATTTGACAACATGGGTAAACATATTTGAAGTGTAAATGTGTCACATGATAGTGTGAGACTAACGTAATTTGATATTCGACGATATGAATAGATATGATTATGAAGTATGCACGTCTTCACTTTAACAAATTTTATATTATTTTTAGAAAAGACATGCAGCGGCATTTTTTACAAACCAGCCCATATATTTAATATTATTTAAAACACAGTATTATATATTTGTAACTAAATTTAAATGCTTTATGTATTATTAAAAATATCGGTAAAAATTTTTTGTTCAAAGAATTGGCAAGAAACTCAGATTTAAAGTATCGCTAAAAATTCGTAATGTATTTTCTCTCATTCCATAAAAAAAAAAGACATGTTAAAAATAGAAGCTAAGATGGAAACACAGTAAATTTCTTAAGGCAGCAAACTTTTCCGGGATTTTTTTCAATCGCTTGACAGCTGATATACTTGAGTGAGAACATTTTCGAAATAGATTTTATACCGAAATTTTTTATTCCAATATTTCTTCCGCATTCTTGGCATACCAGAATTCAATTTCGTTTCAAGATTTCCTATAAATGTGATATGTCTGAACGGAATCATTTTACTTCGAGAAGTCGATTTGCAGTATTAAAGTGGTAAAAATAAACCAGCTTTTCAACTTGCTGGAAATAGTGTTTCTAATTTGATATTTATTTAAATCCGTTTAAAAAACTTTTGCCAATTTAATGCCGTAATAAAAGCTACAATTATTTGTTGAATAAATCATTTTGATTAAAACAAGCTGTCAAAGAAACAAAATATTTTTGATTCATTTTATTAACTATAAACAATATAATATATTCGAGGTAGCGCAGCCTGTTGCACAATATTGTACGATATTATATGATATTAAACAATATTCCACAATATTAAACAATATTGCGAATATTAATCAATATTATACAATATTTGTGTGCTACTAGGGATATATATATAATAATAATAATATTATATAAAAATTATGTAAACATTGCTTTTTATTCGCTTTGTGATTCGTAAACAGCGAGTCGTCTGACACATGAGATTTTTGATTTGTTTGCCAATATTTACTGAAAATTACTATTATACCATAGTAAGTATTTGTATTGCCCTTCACGGTGAAGTGGTGATAAAAAGGAAAGTAAAGATTTAATTAACAGCAAATTAGCATTAAATGAGTTTTAAAACAATATTATTCATTAATTTTACTTTTAAACACATCGTTTGTGGGGGCATTAAGGAATAATTTTCAAATTTGTTTGGCTTTTTCGGGTGATAGAAAGTTTTTGCCTATCAGCTGGAAATCATCTGAACACCTAAGCAATATGCGTGCCAATTTTTCATTGTTTTTTAAACAATAATTAGGCACAAAGCGATATTTTATGAAGAAACGCGCGCGCACACACACACACACTACACGATAGTATGTAGTGACTTTAAATATTTCAAATTTAATAAATGTTAACATAGTGTGCATTAAAGCAACTGATACATATAATAATTTATTAAAGTTATTCCTAAGAAAATATTCTAATTTTATAAAGTCTTTTTTATGAACTCTCTTGGAAAAATAGAATTGCCTTTCCCAACAATTTTTTAAAAATATATGTGCAACTTTACCTTGTAGTATCGATAATGATATTTATTGAAAGCTACTCTTTTTTTTTTATTTAAAAATTGCTCCCAAAGAACTAAAAGTAAACGTTGTTTATAAAAACTTGGTTGCTTCTTTTTCATTACATAAAATGGATCCAAAGAAAAATCTCGCATCAGAAGAAAATAGTAATAGAACAAAATGACGAAAAATTTGAAGAGAAATAATTAAAAAATTCTCATGTGCTAGAAATAATTATAAAGTCTCGTGTTTAACTTCATCGTTTTTTAATATAATATTTTAAATGGCTTTTCATAAAAATAAGCATCAAAAAATTTTTTTATGCAAAAAAAAAAAAAAAAAATCTGGTAATGAAGTTAATTGACATAAAATAATATCGTTAATATTTAAATATTTTTAATTAAAATTCATGTAATTAAGTAAAAGAAATAATGGCGAAAATTTCCTTGTGCTTCAATTAATTTGTAATAATGTAATACTCTCTGTGCCAATTTAATTTTGTAATCATGTGGGAAAGCACAATTAGACATGCAGTTATATATTTTCTGAAATACGTTGTTACGTTTTGTCATGTGATGATTAATGTTAATTTTACTAAACATGAATATAGTTTATTTTGAAATAAGTAATATTAAATTTAGCGTCATTTAACTAATTGTGTAAAAAATCAGGTACCATTTTTATATATCCATTCACAAGACGTTCCACTCAAATGTTTGATGACATGTTGTCATCAAATATCTAACTGCACTAAATAAGTTACTTTACTTCGTGTTGTGATATCAACATTTTTTCTATGTGAAGCGCATTGGCTTCCAACATTAAAGTGACCTAACACAACTAATGTGTATCATGTAAGTTGTGTAGGCCACTTTGATCTTAGCCAAGCTGGCCAAATCAACATAAGCTTGCCTATAAGCTACTTGTCCAAATTTCTTAAGGAAAAATATGGCGACCTACTTCATAGTATATAAATTTTTTAAATTATCGTATTTGGTAAAATTTAGAAGCTAAAGTAAATTCTAAATAGCACTGAAGATATCATATTCCATACACAGTAATGATAGATTATTTTTTTAAATGATTCCTGCCCCAGTCAAATCATGGCATGAAAGCTTATATTATGTCATCGGCAATGGTAGCATTTAATTTGAACAAAATTATTTCTAGGTAAGCTTTCAGACATGAATGTCCACCATATTTTTGTAATTGTCGATTATTATTTAATATTTGTAATATAATATGATTCGTTATTTGCAACACCAATTAGTAGCTTAGTTTTGTTATTTGCACTTATTTTGTGAGGAATTGAAAAAAAATGTGTTATTAGGGAATCTATTATTTGTTGATGATCCCAATATGATTGCGCAGTAGTTGTCTCTGATTCTTTAGAGATTTACAAGCCAATAATTGATTTAATATTCGAAACAAGGGTTATTATTAGAATGCCTTTAAAAGTTGTCAGGACAACTTTTTTCAGGATACAATGACCATAAGAAAACGCCAAGAGTAGAGAAAGAATAAATTTCCAACTAAAAGCTATGTAGAAAGATGGTTACTTTTCCGTTATCGGTGGATAAGGTTTTCGATCCTCACTTCTTAAAACTTTTCCACCAATGATGTTAAATCTTTAATGCTTCTTTGATTGACTTCATTAATTTGGATATTTTTTAGTTTTTAAAAAAAGGAATCGGGAGCAGGAATGTCTATACCCCCCCCCCTTCACTCCAAAGTTCCAATTTTGACGTACCGGTCGGCTAGCGCATTGCTTGGGATTCCAAAATGCTCCGTTTCTATCGAACAACTTGACCAACTCTTTGAACAAGATCTTCTGTTCTGATAAAATTCATCGAGGACAAAGTTTAGAGTCTAGCAATTTTCAACTTATCCCTAAACTGAGGAAACTAGATAGGAGGCCAAAATAATAATTCTAGACGTTAAAGCCCATCTGTTCTGTTAATTTGATAAATGCCTTTATCTTCACTGTGATTATGTAGAAAAATAACCATGTTTTCATATAACTATTGATAATAATTTTTTTTCTTCTTTCTTATTTTTTATGGTATATTGGAATTTGAAAAAATAAGCGATTTTCATATGTTGCCAAATGATTTAATCAGAATGAAATAATTTTTAACAAGATATTTGCCTTACGAATCGTAAAAAAAAATATCTTACTTGAAATGAGGGGAGAAAAAAAAAAAAAAACGAAATATTTTTCATGTGTCCAGATCTCAATAGAAGTTTATATTCAGATAGATTTAGATTTTATGAGAATGGGAAAAATTCTTTTAAAATAATATAAGAACATTTTTCTGGCTTGTCTTTTTTTTTTTTTAGTTTGTCTCTGGAATGCCTTCAAAGAAAATACGAGTTTCGCATACTTTTGAGTTTAACAATCGAATCTTTAGTTGAATAAAACATTTTTTGCCTCTCTTCATTGCCCATGGCAGTGTAAGCAGCAGTAAAAATTCCTGAATATATATTTTTTTTACTTGAAGTTTATACCAGTTTTTTCCTTTTATTAAACTATTTCACGAGTATCATTACATTAATATATATATGTATATATATATATATATATATATATATTAAAGAACTATTAAAATTATATTGGGATACACATTTGTATACCAATAAAAATTATTATTATATGTATACTAGTGTTATATATAATACTGTTATCATCATTCTTTAAATATGTATAATGAAATTTTACTTTTTAGCACCAAATTATAACTTAATAGGTTAATTTAATAAAATTTTGAATCTATACGAATAGTGCTGTCACGTAATAAAAAAAGTATTCCAAAGATTTGCCAGTATTTATAGGGAGGAAAATATATAAAACTTAAAAAAAGTATTAAAATTATATTGGGATACGAATTTGTGTATTAATAAAAATTATTACTATATGTATATTCTTACTTTATAATTTTTAATGAATTTTATTTAAGTTTCATTCTTTGCTTAAATTATCCCCGTATTGAATCGTTGTACCGATAACTGGAAATATGCAGCTACATTGCTGTCGGATCAATAAACAGAGTTGCTCGCAAATAGAAGCGTATTGATAATTGATATTAGGGTAGTTCCATGCTAAAGAAGTACTGATGTTACTCTTATAGCGATGCTCTGACGAGCTGGTGACTGATCCCTGATCACAAACACATGTGTACATTTGAATGAAAAAAGGTCAAAAATTATGATGGTGACAATAAGTCCCATCAGAGAGTGAATCTTAATAGAGAAAAATAAATTTACAATTAATACGATTGCAATGAACTCGGTGTATTTTTTATTTTTTAATAAATTTCATTATTGATAAATCTTTAAATGTATATTATGATGAAGTAAAAACGAAGCCATATATGAAACAAACTTTAATTCACGTCCGTCTCCTAATTTATTAAAATAGACTCGTCTGATATCACGCAATTCTTACGTCACAATTATCAACTCACGAGAGTCGCATTACACAATCATTTTCCTCATGAAATCATTTTGATCTCACAAGAAACTATAAAAAAAGCCCAAATGGAAAGAAAATCACGAGAAACCAAAGTTATATTAAGTTAAGACTAAATCCAAAGCCTTGGATCAAACTTTTAAAAAATAAGGATCAAAAGAAACAGTTAATGAAATTTATCTCTGAAAAGTAGATCAATCATTTTGAAGAAAGTATATTACCTGAAAGATGATTTCGTATAGTTTAACTTGTATTGGTATTAAAATTTTAACATCACGAGAATTTAAAGAAAGAAAATGTTGAAATGTAAATGTCGAGGAGAATTTTCTTGTATGCTTCTTCTTTAAGAGTTTATTAAAATTAACGCCGTTATTTTTAATGCCAGCTTTATGTTCCGCTCTAAGAAGTTTTTAATTAGTGATCCGAATATCCCGGATGCGTTCAGAGACTTGTTTTTATTGAACGCGTTCACGCCTAGTTTATTTCGTTGAGGGACGAAAATGACTTTTTATAAAAACAGACGGACGTTTTTATAAGTTTTTAATTTACATTTTATGCTTTTATCTGAGTGTTTAAAATTGATAATTCTCTTTTTCCTTGTTTCTTTGAATGCATACCTGCACATTTTTATCGAAATATGCCGCACATATTTATTACTTTCTTGTTTATCTTTTCTCTTGTTTTTCTAAGCCATATCCGAAAAGAAAATTATTTTCCTAAATGCATTTTTAATTTCGAGATTATCTTTGTACCAAGTATATTATTGTTGTTTATGTCCATTAATGTTTTATGTTAGTTATCTGGAAAATTCTGATACTTAACGAATTTGACATAAAGATTGAATAAAATAAATGATACAATTTTTTTTGCTTTAATCTTTTTGCATTATTCTAAAAAAACAAACAATGGATTTATAATGAGAAGAAAATTAATATGTTTATAATCGTGATTTGTGTATTTGAAAAAAGAAAGCACCTTTCCAATTTTTTCACACGTTACAATACATTGCAACCTTGCTGTAAATATGCCTTTACATTTTTGTTTTTAGTGATTCATTGATCTTTGCATTGAATTTGGTTAACTGAAATCCATTCGTTAATACTCTTTATATTGACAACAAATGCCAAGTTGCCAATGTTGTAAAGCAAGGTGATATTTGTAATTTGGCACCTATTGGCGATATGAATTGGCGGTTAGTGGATTTAAGTCGTAATTATTTTTTTAAAATGATCTTTTGCATTTATCGAACGATACGATAATTCTGTCTAATAGATTTGTATTTAATAATACTGAGAATTAACAATTTTACTAATAATTTTTCGTTGTAATTTTGCTTTCACTTTTAAACGATTGAGTAACTAGAATGATTTTGGAAAAGAGTCAACTATAATCTTGAGAATAAATGTCCTTGTAAAAATATATAAAAGCAAAACAACAACAACAACAAAAAAAACATTGATGACAATTTTTCCCTCTATAATCCATGTAAATAGAATTAAGTATATAAAAACGTCGAGCGTTTCAAACATTTTTTTTATTACAGATAACATCTCTAACAATTAACGAATTGCCAATTTGAATAGATATTAGATATCTGAAGGTCAAGAGTATTAAAAATATTGCAAAGAAACCAGGATAATTTAAAAAAAAAATATGCCTTGATAATACAATATTCCAAAAAGGCGAGACTTCTGCCTCAAGAATTCCAATTAGTGAATAATTGTTTTTTTAGTTGACTGCTTATAAAGTTCTTTTGTTTTATTCGAAAGGTTAATTAGTTTATTGAAGTAAGTTTTTACTTTACAATAATTAGAAATATCCTTTTATGTTTTAAATATTCAAAATCAGAAGGCAAAGTTCAATGGCAAAAGCAATAATTCAATCATTATAAGAATTTAATTATGCTGCTTAGTTATGCCTAATTTATGTTTAAAAAAGGAAAGAAGCATACAATACAATTAAAATATATTCATTTGTTATTTCTAAATAAATAAAGATAAATAATATAATATTTTTCTTAATTTTTCTATTCAGGACGCAGGAAATCTTTTAGCCAGAAAGTTTATTAAAATTTATCAGGTTAAATTAAATTACGAAAGGATTCATTACGTTTCTTTCTCTTTCTTTCATTCATTTAAAGTTCAAGTAAAAGTAAGGGATTATTAATTAAAATTACCTGAATTGTTTCTGTGACAAACAATTTCCAAACCATTAATTTATAATGAAAAATTTTTGAGGTTTTAACAAGAAAATTATTTCTCGAATTCATGTTTAGTGTATTCTTTTATTTTATAAACTATTTTCTTTAGTAGAAATGAATGATATGAGAATGACTTTATCGCTTGATGTTCTACTTTTATAAATCGATGAAAATAAAGCACAAACTATAGACCTTTTTCATTTGTAGGAAAATAAGGCTCATTAAATTTCAGTTATTTAAAACAAAATAATAATGGCTTATTTATAATGAATTTAAATGCCATTTACCACATTAAAAATGGCAAAAGGTTATAAATGATTGTATTAAAAATAACAATTATGAGGTAAAAATACAAATTGTTTGTACAAATTTTAAATATTTATAAATTTAAATGAACGAGTTTAATTTTAAGAGTTTACACAAAATCTCTTTACAAATTTCAAAAATATTAAAAAGAACATGGATGAAATATACACTAAGTTTGTTCCATACATTCAATCATTATCAGTTTTTGGGTTGGCATTGTATTTGTATAATTTAAGTACTTAATACTGAAAAATGACTGTTTCTCAAGAAATGGCATAGCGTGTCATCATGGAATATACATTTGTGTACATGATCGTATTGAAGAAAACGTGTATGAAAAAAAATACGGGTTTTTAATGCCTGAAAACAAGATTATTTAGAATTTATTTGAAATAATCAAGCATTTATTTTCTTAATTTATTCTTAATACTATCTGACTTGAAATATAGCAAAACTTTGCATAACGTATGGGGGTCAAAGAAAAAAAGTCTTTAGAACCTGCGCCTTATTTTGTAGTAATTTTTAACAGATTAGTCTTTTTTTTTGTGTGAAATCTTGTAATTGTGTAATACTTTCGGATCACTCATCATTTTTATATAGTATTATAGGAGATATTAAAAGTTTAATAATATACTAAGATTTAGAAACAATATAAATTTAAAATAAAAGAAGGATTTTCTGTTTTATTTGTACCGAAGTATGACGACACACGAACTGCAAGATATTCATTTATGATTAATGCATTGACGTTTTCAAATTTATAATCATATATTTTTTATTAATTAGAACATATAGTAAATACTCACACCATCTCGAAATCTATAATTAAAAAATAGTATTTAGTATTCACATGATTAAAATTTCTATAGATCATGTTTATTGTAGTATATAGAAAAAATAAATTATCAGTTAATCATAAATCATATTATTAAATATTATTTTTGACATTAAAATAATTCATAGAAAGACTAATGTTCTATTTTTCTTCTCTGTTATTGGTCACCCAAATAATGAAACAATAAAGAAATTTTTTCACAAAAAATGTGCCGAGTTCGAGGCCAAAGAACAAATCTATTTCGTACCGAAAGAAATGGTTTCCAGCAACTGGAAATTATCAATTTTTATGACTGAAACAAAACGAAAATTAAAAAAAAAAACGAATTTAATCTACAAACGGAGGGGGATATGATGGCAATCAAAATAATGTTGAAGAATTTAAAATGTGCAAGGAAGAGAGAGAAATTGTAAAAAGAATCAATTCTTTTTTTAAGGATTTGTTGATCAGTATCTGAATGAGAAATGCATGTGAAATGAAAAAAAAAAGTTCCGTTAAAATTATGTATGAGTAAAATTTTAATATAGTGTTATTTTGTTTATGATTTTGTAAAGATATTTTGAGTTTCTTGGTTTGAATAATGAGCAACTTTGAAAAAATAAAACTTATTTTAAGCGAAAGAAGATTTATTTTTCATACTAAAGAAACAGATGAAACATATGAGGGAAAAAATCAAGGAACGTAAGGAGACGCAGCAATCCAAACATTTCCATCTAATCCTATTAAGAATTTATGATTGTTTAATATGTACTTTTTTCAGTTGAATAATTTAGTTATCATTTGGTAATAGTTACCAAATGAAAGCTAAACTGAGCTGTAATTCCCTTCAGTAAAGCTTTAACGTGATTATTATTTTCTAATAAATCTGAAATATTTATTATCTCTACAAATAATAAGCATGAATGTATGTGTGTGTATGGTGTTTCTGAGCAATAGCCAAAGAGTCTGATTGAAGTAAAATTACCAAATTTTGCGAATATATAAGTGAGAAGTTAGGAATGTACGCTTAGATATTTTAACATCATTATTATTTTCTGATAAATCCGAGATATTTATTAATATCTGTATACTAGCAGTAAGAAATAATACGTGTGTCTATACGTATGTATGTGTTTTTTGCACTTTACAGGCTAACTATTTGACCTAGATGTACCAAATTTCGCACTCGTATATTTTGAAAAATAGAAATTTCCACTTAAGAATGATTTGTTCTGAAATTTTATTTAATTAAAAATTAAACGGAATTATTTTTCCATTTTCTCGCAATAACTTCAGAGAGTAATATTGTACAAAAATCATTTTTTAAATTATCTTAAAATTCAAAAAAATTATTTTTCTAATGATTCGAGTTTTTTTCCTTTTCAAATTAAATATTTTAAGTATTTAAAAATATTTTAAGCGCATTTTACAACAAACATTTCATTATGGAAGTAAGATTCAAATCCCTTTTATGATTGTTACCTATTTTTTTATACCAGTTTTCTTCCCGCGGTTTATGATCAAAATATGAAAATTCGACATATTTTTCTTTATTAAATATATTTCGGTATAAGGTATGCTTTTAATAAAATTTTTAAAATTTTGTTATATTTACAAATAAAGTATAACTTCGGAATCAAGGAGTGGTAACATCTTTTCAAATTGCACTCATTTTTAAACTCTTTCGGTTTCCTTTGTTCTTGTAATTGGATACATTAGGATAGAGAAAGAAAGTTAATGAAAATGAGTAACACAATGAATAGAACTTTATAAGACTTCGAAAACAGTATAATATGTATGTCTATATTAAATTTTTTCCCTAATTAAGTATTAAAACTAACATGCACAAATTTCGGTATATGGTATGTTAAAATTGCTAATTATTGTTAAAACTTTCAATTAAATACTGTGCAAGTTGCTTTTAATACTTAATCAAGAAAAAACTTTTTAAATATAAAATACATATTACATTGTTTTTGATGTGTTCTATAATTCTATTCCTTGTGTTATTGATTTTCATTAATTTTCTTTCTATATTATTATTAGATACTATCAATTTTCTCTCTCTTATATATATAATATAATGTTCCCGAGTAAACTTATTTCTTGAATTCCAAAAGATATGAACTAATCTTCCAACTGGACTTTCCTACGATTTTTTCTGTTTACTTTCTTTTGGACTAAGATCTAACTGCCGATGTCTTTCCTTGATATCTTATGTTTCATTTTACATAGTTTATTTGGAAAGAAAAAAAAAGCATTCAAATTTATTTTATTTTAATTTTAAAGCTTTATTTCTCTTTATTGTATCCTTAAAAATGGGCAACATATTATTAAATGAAAACAACTCTTATCATGTTAATTTTCTAAAAATATGCAATTATTTTTAACATTGATGAAATAACTTCAAACGTACTTGGAATTAGATTTAATATAAAACTATCTTCCGTAAGATAAATTTTGTCATAAGCTTTATAATTTATGATCTTAATCTTCAATTGAAATGAATTTTTCAAAAAGTTACATTGATAGGAAATATTTTGATACAAATGTATGGATTTGAAAAGTTGCATACAAAATATATGCATACAAAAATGTTTATTATTTAGGAGTGATTTGCTATTACATATATAAGCAATACAATACGTAATAATTTACTCGAGCAATACGTGATAATTTTGTGAAAGAAAAATATTTAACAAAAGAACATGAAGGCCATGAAGAAATAATCATCCTTAAACTCATTCTCTGATTTTCCAAGATCATTATTATCACTAGCACTTCGTCATATAGAAATAAGGAATCCAAAATTAAAATGAAATTACCATCAATCATTTCAAAAAGAAATAATATAATTCGAAACACGAGTTTGGTGCTTAAGCATTCAAGAAATCCCGAAAGAATGAGCTGCTACAGACATGTAAACCATTGATCATAGTTCACGAAAGGATTAAATCAATATTATTTGAACAATTTTCTCTTACAGTTTCATTTTGCGCCTAACTTAATCGTTCAGATTTAATGAAGAAAAAAGTGGAAGTGGTCTCCCAAAAATTTTCTCGCATACTCTCTAACAAAGGCGCTGTCTTACAATAGTTAAGAGATATTAATCTTTGGCGTGAATTTAGCATTTTTATTGAATCTATCGCGTCATTCTTTGCGAGTTTTCTGGCAATATAGCCAAGGGGCATGCGGTTAATAACATCAGAAAATATAATTTGTATTTTAGATGCATTATACCCAACTGATTGAAACAAAAATTTGGTTAAAATTTACACTTGTAGTCACAAAATCCTATACAAAATTTAATATATTTAACTCACTGCTTTTTTGTGTTATAACGTTTATATGTTTCTGGAAATACAGAACGACAGACGGTCAACCCCTCATTCGATTTGCTCAAATTTTGATAGGTGTCTTCTCTATAGACATTAAATGTGTGTACCGAATTTTATCCATCTAGTTCTCTTCTATTTGTTTCTTATATTCGAATATCCCAGGTAGACAGACTTTCTCGAAATGAATTTTGCTCAAAATTTGACCGAAATCTACAGATTTAATATAAAGGCCACATAACAAATTTCATTCGTCTAACCTAAAGTGCCTTTGAGTTACCTTTGTCACATACAGATAAACGGACTTTTCTAAAAATGTGTTTTTGCAACTCAGAGAGGTCTAAAACGTTTAGATTCATCAAAAACTCGCAGTTCGAATTTCTGACGATTATAATATTTTCTCTAGGCTACGTATACGAAAAAGTAAAACTCAAAAGGACAATATAGTATAGAAAGGTAAAGTACACATTTACGTAAAAGATAGTAGAGAGTGCTATGTACCGGCAGCTGCAGATCAAGTGCAAAAATCTTTGACTGCTGTAAATGATGTAGCAGTTGACAAAATGACAATAAAGAAATGTCTGACATATGGTGCAACAAGATAAATTCTTTGAGCAGCTGCACGATTGTATGAAAAACTGATCCAAGATGTAGAATGCTACAGAATGAAACGTAGCTAGTGTAAATGGTCTTCCCGAAGCTTTATCGCACACTTTAATAAATGTACTTATATGTTATTAATTGTATGCCATTGGTGAACGATAGTTACGAAAGAGCCTATTAACGTGCGGTATTTGGCATTTTTTTTGGCTATCGTTGGGATGCTATTAATACACAAGCATCACAACATCGCGTATGCGATTTTGACACATTTTCCGACTGACTGAAACTAAAATTTGGCACTAAACTATAATTTCAGTAACAAAATTTGGCACTAAACTATAATTTCAGTAACAAAATTTGGCACTAAACTATAATTTCAGTAACAAAATTTGGCACTAAACTATAATTTCAGTAACAAAATTTGGCACTAAACTATAATTTCAGTAACAAAAATTTGGCACTAAATTTCATATATTTGTGTTTTTGAGGCAATTTGCATGTTTGTGAAAGTATATAATAACAGACGGTCAAAGCTCTAGGCGGAAATTTTCAAAATTTGATGCAGATTTACACTTTAGGTGTTAAATTCGCGTATCCAAATTTTATCGGTCTAGCTCTTTTCGTTTTGCAGTTATGTTAATTTATACTAGGACAGACGAACAGACTGACTTTCATTGAATGGATTTCATTCAGAATTTCATAGAATCTACGAATTTATTATAAAGTTCAAATACCAAATTTTAATCGTTTAAAGAATTTTAAGTTTCCTTTTTTTTTTTTTTTTTTTTTTTTACTGACAAACAGGCATATTAATTCTAAAAATGATATTTTCGGACCTTAGGGAAGTTTGAAACGGAAAGATTCGCCGAAAATCTTAATCTCATAGTATGGAGAAGATATTTATAGATATATTCAATAGCGGCTTAACGGATACTAAATCAATGACTCCCAACCTTGGCAATAAACTTTGACTACTTGGCGCCTTTTATGATAAAAATAAAAGTTCCGACAAATATAAATTTTATGGTAATATCATTATTAGAAGCCGAGATCCAGGCATCGCCGTGAAAATGTTTTGCGAAACCACGGAGATTATATGTGCAGAGGCGCTTCCACTAGCGTCCCTTTTTGGAGTGTTCATGGAGCGAATTCTGTAACTATATACTCTAAACATTATTGCTCTATAAGTTATGTTTTAACACAACTATCGTTGTAGGTTTCTACAAGTGCTATTCTTGGGAACGCCTCGGTTTGCTAACTCTGCCTTTCATGTTGGCTAAAACTTCGTCTTCCTTTATTCAACTTAATTGACTTCTTAGACACATATGCTGACTGGATGATTTTCGTAATAATATTTTGCTCTTCTGCATAATGTTTGCAGATGTATTTTCTTATATGATCTTTTATTATTATACAATTTTCTACATTCTCATCAAATATGAACGATCAATTTAGAATTGCCACGTATTTGGAATTAAACATACATTAATAACTCCGATTTACTAATTGGAATAACCTTTTACTATCGGAGAAGTAGTATTTTTTTTCACGCCAAGAACTGAATGAATCGCAAACAAGTCTGAACAAACATGTTGGCGGTAAAGAGGATTATTAAAAATTCATCGTGTTGACGATGCCATCATCTTCACTGGGAAAGAGATTCTTTAATGAAGAAGACCCGAGGAAATTATTTCTGAGTTTCAATCTTTATGAAGTGATGTGTGTTGCTACGTATTTGCTGCAATTAGTTTCAAGTGTGAAGTTATGGGTGTTTAACGGAAAGATGATTTGCTCCAAGTACCGTTTCTTTGAAGAACTTCTGAGATTAAATTTTTAGCGACTTTTTTTTAATAAAATGATGCAACACTTATTAAAGATTGGAATTTTCCTCTATTTGATTCGGAAATTATCTTCATTGAAATTGGTTTAGTATGTCTTGTGAATCATTAAATTTTATTTTAAGGAAAACATTTTGAGATATATTTCAAATCTATTACATTACAGTTTTATATAAATCAATATGTTTTTTTCTTTAATCATTTATTCAAAAAAAAAAAGTTAAAATTTATTTTTTCATAATTTTTCTCGAAAGAAATAAAAAAAAAAACTATGCGTTAATAATTAGCAATATTCTATAGTATAATGAATTATTTGTATAAAAGTTATAAATTAATAATTATTATGTATCAGAGAAATAGAGATTTTTTCGAATCTAGAATTAAGTACATAAGATAGCTAATTAGAAAATTAGATAGCAATTTTTTTCGTTTATGTTATTAATTTGATGGATTTGTTTGATTTGTTAAATTAATTTATTTCATGTTCATTAAGATAGTTTTGTATTCAATTTTCACTCATTTCCTAATAGTCCAGACTTTTTTAAAATTTATTTTTTTGTATATTCTGTGACATTATTTTAAGAATTTCAATATTTAATTAACAGTTATTTAAATTTTTATTCTATACATATGACACTACTTGGTAATCAGTCTGATAATGAAATTATTTCGAGATACAATATTTATTATATATGCAAGTCAAAAATTACAAAACCAAAAATAATTAAGATTAAAAAATTTACTTTTTAGTGTAATTATAAAAAGTGTAGTTTAAAAACTAATTTTTATTATAATTGTATTTAAAAAAATTGAATTTTTTCTGCATTTCTTAGACATTAGAAGATGGTATTTCTTTATAAAATCTTTTGAATTTTATTTCTTCATTTGTTATTTAAGAAGACACATTATTTTAAATAATTTCATTACAAGCATTTTAATGATACTTTAAATTTTTAAATAATATTTTCTGAAATTTTGAATTTTCGTAAAATTTTCTACAAAGACACCTCACTAAAAATTCTTTTTTTAAATTTGTCAGTATGTTCAACAATTCCAAGATAGCTGAGCAAGTCATCTGCTCATTAAATATGAATTTACAGTTATGTTAATCCTTTGCATTGCGAAACAATTGTAAATTTTATGTTATTTATTATGAACTTTATTTTAAATATTGGATTGAAATATAATTTATTATTTGTTTATTTTTTAAAACCAGATATTATTTTTTTAAACTTCTCTCAAAAACATTTAACAATCATTCGATAAACTTTTAAACTAAAAGAATTTTACTTTATACCTCATTTTAATCACCCCCCCTCTATTTTCAAAAAAATTTCATTTTTGATTTTCAATTGACGTATTCTTCGTTTCTTTAGTTTTTTTTTTATGGAATATATACATTAATTAATTTTAAAAATATCTGGAATATAACATTAAAAATTTATATTATTGGAAAAAAATTGAAAAATTTAATCTTTTCCTATTATTTTGAGTTAAGTTTAAAAAGAGAAATAAAATCTTTTATTGAAAGCAATGGTATTCAATCAAAGCAATTACAATTTTTTTTTGATTATGCTGAAATAGTGCCATATTTTTATAAACAAATTTTTATAGAACGCAATATCAAACTCTGCTCAGTTTTGAAGAATCAAGCAAACGAGACTTTTAATATTTAAGTAAATACATATTTATAAAATCTTCTTTTGCTTTAATTATTTTCGTTGAGAATCGACATTTTAATGCAAGCAGTTTAAAATATTCACATGTAAGCAAAAAGTATTAAAAAAGCAATTATTAAAATTTTTTAAAAAAGCTCCTTGAAAAAAAAAACATCTCAAAAAGTAAAAAAAAAAAAAAAAATGAAGCATTTGAGTTTTTTTGGAGCTGAAAAACAAAATTGCAGGTCTATTATAACTTCGTCCGCTTGATTACTGTTACTAGAAAAGGCAGATTCTTTTTTTTTAATTTTGCAACAATTTAATCTGTCTTAAATGTCACTCTGTATTAAATTCTTGCATCTTGTTTAGGCTGTTTAAGATTTTTAGCACATGAAAAAAAAATGCTTTACATAATATTTAACTTTTATATATTATACGATGCATTTTTTTATATATGAAACAGGATTTCTTCAGTGATATCGAATATACTGGAAGACAATAATAATGTATAAAAAAACTGTAAAACAATTAAATAAAATTTTGAAAACAAATTTTTTTGTATATAAAATTTTTGATGAATAGTAATTATTTACGAAGATTCTATTTATAATAATGTTGCAATTTACAATTAGTCATAAAATATTCAAAAAATATTTTTATTTTATGTAAGGAAATAATTTATTTGGAAAAATCGTTTTTGTTTTGCTTTTATAATGTATTAAAAATCATTTGAGATTTTATTTCGCTTAATTATCTATCATTTATGCTAAACATATTGTTACAAATATGTGATGTTGCTTCCCAGCATGAGTGGTTTAATCACTGGAAAGACCGTTTTACGATAAGCTCTGTTAGATGCTGGTCGAATACCGAATCAGTGATCTCAGGGTGACTAACTTAGCGATCATTTGGCGACTTGGCGACGAATTGATGACTTTGGAGACAAAATAGATAGCACTGGAAATTTCCAGAATTTTAGCGATACAGCCAATGGGAACCAATACACGTCTGATTGGCCCTCCTCCGGGAACTACAAAAGGCTGGCATTCTCAAGCCGAAATCAATCGTTTAAAGAGTCTACGGCGAAAAGTTGGGTCACTCCAGTGAAGAGCTCAAGTGATTGTTGAATTCAGCCGTGTGCCAAGTCCTGGTGTTTATTGTGAAAGCAGCATCGACGTGTGGAGAAACCAGTCGTATAGTAATGAGTCGGCAGTTGCATACAGCTAAAGCGAGGAGACAGTGGAGATTTGCAGACGTTGCAGAGAAATCGTACAGTGAAGCTACGCAGATTCTCTTTTTCTGCTGAATTCTGTCTGGCCACTGTGTGTGCTGTGGTTGTTTTTTATTATCAATTACTACTTGTGAGCTTCTGTTTGTTATAATGTGCTGTTGTGTGTTTTCTGTGTTTGTCTCTGATTTGTAATTTCTCGTCGTTGTGTTTAATAAAAGTTGTCATCTGTCACTAAAGGACTGCTTATTTCATGGACCGACAAATTGGAAAAGAACCCCGACGGAGGAATTGATCCGTAACAATATATTAACTGTTCATTTTATATAATCCATGGAAACCTGTCGATTGTTTACTGCATTTTTTCAATGGAAGTAGTCTCTAGAAAATTAACTATTGTTCAATAAAATTTGTACCGATTCATATTTACTCATAAATGCAATAATTTTTAAATATTTTACGACCATATTAACATTTCGTACTGTAAGATAATGCAAAAAATTTATATTTTAAAGTATTTGAGAGTTTGTCCACAAAGTGGAAACCATGTTTCAACATATTTTGGAAAGAATTTAACAATTAATCTCTACTATACTTAAAATATATTCCTGTTTGATTTACAAATAATTGAGGTTAGAATGTTTTTGAATTCACCTAAGAATATATAGTATTTCTGTATCATCGTTTTATAATCAGACAGTTTTTCTGAATAATTCTCATTTATTTTAACAATTTTCAATATATTATCACTGAAAAATTGAAACTGAAGTTTATGTAATATTTCAATGTCCATCCATGGAGGAGAAAGCATAGCAATTAATTTCTTATATACTTAAAATATATTCCTGCTTGATTCACAATTGAGATCAGCATGTTTTTGAATTTTCCTAAGAATATTCTGTATCATCGTTTTATAATCGGACAGTTTTTGAAAGTCATTGTCGTTTATTCTAATAGTTTTCAATGTATTATAGCTGCATAATTGAAACAAAATTATACAGCGTCTCAGTACCCATCCGTAGAAGACAGAAATCTCTTTGTAATTCTGAATCCCACCAACAGTTTACGCTGTGCATTTTTCAAAACATTTGCCTGATAGATTCACAGAATAAAACAACTTTCGCCTAGTGGAACTCGTAAATAAATCCATTCTCCTCGTAGTTCATTTACTGCGTTAGGATACTTAACTGGAACTTTTCAGGCGTAATGCCCTACACGAAAGGAAATAATGACAATAACTAAAGCCTCCGTAATAGCCCCACCGAAGTAGTAATTCGATACTTTGAGAACTGCCGATGACTTTCCACTTCACTTCGCTCCGATCCAAAGTAAGAGTGTCCCTTGTCAGAAGCTGCAGCATTTCATTTTGATGAATGGCAACATCACGTGAATTGCCTTCCAAGCTTTCGATCAGCTAACTACTTCGAAATACCTTCTTCGCTTTCTTCAGGGGCGGGGAGTGAGGGTGTTCTGAACTTTCACCTACTTGTTATTTCAAAAGCAAAAGGGTAAAGGAAGCGCCATAAAAAGTTTGTAAAAATAAAATAAATTCTTTTTAACATAGCTTAATACTTAAAATTAAAAGCTCATTTCTTTAACTAAAGTACTTCTAATGTAACTTATGTATCAAGTAAACCTGAATTTTCACCACTGCTCTCATATTTTAATGACTGTCACTGTTTGGAGAATTAACTGCGCTGTCCGTTAAATACACTAGCCTCATAAAGTTTCTGATTCCAGCAAAAATTGAAAAATTCCCATTTTGAGTGACTAAAAATTGCAAACCTGTTTCTAACTTTACGATTTCTATTAATTGGGGAATGTAGGCGTGGTGTTTCCTTAAAAATTGTTATTAAATATAATCAAATTTTTTATTTTGATCTATTTCCATTCATATACTAAGACATATAAATAGCAGATTTAAAGATTTTTACTACCACTACAGCTTTTTTTATAAGATGTTCTGGAAATTCCAACATGAAAATCTTACTAATATCTATATCCATATCTTGTAGTTATCAACTCATATTATATTTTATTTAAAGTTGTTTCCCTTAAATATTAAAAGATATTTATTTGATGTAATCCATTGTAAATTATTTTTATCGGGAAATATTCATTATGTCATTCAAATTTAATTATAATGGATATATTTATCAATAAAAGGTATAATGTCGCTGAAAAGTAATTAACAAATGTAGTAAATGTACAGGAGTAATTAATAAACGAAGTAAAAGTGCAGGAGTAATTAGAAAATATAGTACATGTGTAATTAGCAAATGTAGTAAACGTGCAGGAGTAATTAGCAAATGTAGTAAACGTGCAGGAGTAATTAGCAAATGTAGTAAACGTGCAGGAGTAATTAGAAAATGCAGTAAATGTACAGTAGTAATTTACCAAAGTGAACGAAGAATTTCAATGATTACCTGAGTGAACAACTTCAAGGTTAAAAGAAGACTAACGAAAGGCTTGATTCAATTTCATTAAAGTAAATTTTCGCAATAAATTCAGCAGTCCCCCCCCCTAGGTTAAGTTATTACTGTGCGTTTTAAATGAAAACTATTGATGGTAAAGTTTTGACTTCGAAGGCAAAGGATCATGCTTGTGAGAACAGATTAGATCGTATACGAGTCTTATGTTCTTTAAATGTACGTGCTGTCTCTTGTCAGATGTGGAAGTTTGAGAAAGTTCGTCCTCTTTCTCTGAACATGATTCAAAATGACAAGATTCATTCCCAAATAATTCTCCTGCATCTCAAAAAATAGGATAATAATCTAACTAAATTAAAAAGTCAGTTATTAGTTTAATTTAATTGTATCAATAAGAAATTTCTTTCTTTCATTTCCGTTTATTTTTAACAGTAAATCTTTTTCTTCTTTTTAAATCATATTCTTGATTAATCAAAATTATATTCCCTAAAAGAATTTTGAACTTCCAAAAAATAGCGTAACAAAAAAGAATCCCCAAAATGAGATTCTCAAGAGTGAGTAAAATAAAACTCTATTCTTCCACTTTGCAATAAAATAATTTATTTTATTTCGAAGAGATAGAATGGATGTTATTATATTTAATAATACCATAGTTTACAATATTTTGAATAGATATTTTACTAACCAAAAATAAATTTAGATGCTGAACTAGTAGTATTAACTAAACTTAGATTGAATAGATCTCCGTAGATTGATGTTTGTTTGCACATATAAAAACTAAGGCACATTTTATCAAAATTGCATGGCTGAGGAGCAGCAACATATTTGCAAGGAATATAAATTCATCTTCAGCAAATCTTATATTATATATTACATATAATAAATATGTTTACCATATCAGACACAAACAAAATGCTTCTTTCAATATTATGGATTTATGCTTTCGTCTTTATTCATTTTTAGCAAAACATAGATCAAAAGAGAAGGAAAATATATGTATCGCATCATTTTACAAAAATATATATATGGTAAACTTTCTTTTTTTTCTTTTATTTCACGGTAGAATAGTGAATTTCAAAATCTAAAAGAATGCTATCGTAATTAACCTTTTTTTTATCCATTGGTGAAGGCCCATTTGGTAATAAGCATAAAAAAATAGATTTACCTTATTAAAATTTTCTACTGATTTGCCACAAAATAATTTTTTTCGGTATTTGTTTGATATCAATTTTTATATATTAACTAAATTAAAGTGAAGAGTTAAGTTACAAAAATATATAAAAAAAATGTAACAATTTTGTAAAGCTTTTATCAAAGGTTTCAGAAAGAATAGAAAGAATAAAAAAGATGAAGTTAATTGAAATTTAAAATTTATGGAACAAAATTTGAGGAATATTTCCTTAATTTTTTTATGTAATTTTAGAAATCTGAATCGAGAGTGTGTTCATTTCTATAGAAAGAACGTAGGTATGAAAGAACATGTAAATAAGAAAACGTAAAACGTTGATAACGGGTCCAAAATTTATTCAATAGGTTTAATTTCTATCATACCTTAATAAAATAGGTTTACATTCCATCATAGATTTATTTAGTAGGTTTATATCCTATCATAGATAAATTTGCTTATTTAGCAATAAAATTTTGTATGATCACCAAAAAGTAATAGAAATATATCGAAAGTATATACTGTTTACTCAATAAAAATACACAAAACTTTCAACATAATAAGATTCTAATATTTTGAAAGATTGGATGTTTTATAGAGAAAATATATCTAAAAGGGAATGTGATAAAAGTAGACCACAAAGTGTTATTAAGTATAACAGGTTATAACATTTAGTTTATAGGTTTATGTTCTGTTATAGATATATTTGTATGCTTAGATGTAAAATTTTTCATGAAATAAATGTTTTTTGAAAATAAAGGCATGTCTTGAATGAAAACGTTGATTGTCACTAAATATATGCAAGGAATCTATTAAAATCCTTAGACCCAAATTAATTTAAAAACAGTTGCAACTATTGCCACAAACTTGGTATCTATAGGTATAATAAAGTTACTATGTGATACTGGGTGAGATCGGGTGCAGCGTTACCTCACGGTAAGAAACATAGTTACCGCTCTAATTTTGAAAATGGTATAGGGGCTGGAAAAAAAAATAGAAAACAATGTAGAGTGTTTTTTATTTAATACGAAACGATGCGTTTATCACAATAATGCAAAGAAGAAAACATGAAAAACGCATATTTATTTTATCACGATTTTTCAAATCTGTAACATAACAAACCGCAACAATAGGTAAAATGATAATATTTAGGAAAAAAAAAGTCGATCTATGTCATAGTTTTTCGATTATTGAAAATAAAAAGAAATTCTGATCACGAATTTTTTGTTTTATTTCTAACATTTTTTTGGGGATAATAGTATTGGAAATAAACAAACAACAAACGCTTTGTGCATTTTGTTCTTAGAATTATTGCGCTGAAAGAGTTTTTTGTGCCAAATCGGAGATGCTCGACAATTTTTAAAATTGAATTTCCCACCGTATCTTGTACATTAAATAAAAAAGGTACCTTAACTCCGTTACTTGCCACTAGATGGCACTGTAGCTGATCTCACCGTTTAGCATTTGGTAATTTTACAGACTCCATGTTTGTGGCAATAGTTGTCACCCTTCTCAGATTAATGTGGCGTATAAGGATTTTAGTAGACAACCTATATAATGCTTTTAAAAATAATTTTATGACCAAACGAAAATACATTCCTTAAATTTCTTTACTACCATAAATATTAACCATTTTTTTATTACCAGAACAAACCATTTTCTAAAACCTTGTATTAAAAGCATTCATTCTTTCCTGAAATAATGGAATATCAAAGGAAAATAATCATTGCTGCTGAAAATGCGAGGATTTTTTGAGAGAGTTAGTTGTAGAGTGATGAAAATGCCTTTTTTTTAAAAATATCATTTTAGAATCCAAACTGCAGTTTATGTTCTGGTTTTATGTTTCCGAACGAACAAAAGTTTATCCAATTTTCGCGTTAAGAATGGTGTAATAAGTCACCAAATAAAGAGTTTTCTGGTTGATTTCTATATGAAAGGTGAGATCATAAATGTTTTAAATAAGCGTGCCATTTTCAGAAAATTCATAGTACAGTCCAAAAGCAAAGTTCAATTACAGTACTAGAATTTATATCCTCTCGGCGTTGTTCAACATCAAAAAGCCGGCAGTTCACAGAAGTGACACTACTCAACTTATAGTCATATTGTTAGTTTAATTCTTCATATGAAATACCAACACTATAACATAAAGGCTGATATTACAAATTGTTGCTTATCAGTGGTTTGTTTTTAATTGACATAAGGAATAATATAAGGAAACTACTCAGTGGGTATACAGTGAAAGTAGTCCATAAAGCTGGATAACGAATCTTAAAAAAATACGAACAGGTAGCATTAATACATTCAAACATGAACACAAAAAAAGCATTTGCATATTCTTTACAACACTGGCAGACAATAAATCATTAAGTATTAAACAGATCAGAGAGAATTAATTTTACGATTAGTACTCCAAATATAGAATTCAAATGAATGATCCCCTTTATCCCCTGCGTTTATAATAGTTTTTCGAAATGCATGGAATTTTCTAACGAATTTCTGAATCTCTGTTCTCAGTAAAGATAGCGAGATAATTCTTGCGTCCATTTGAGATCCAATAAGAATATCTAAGTTTCTTTCTTCAGAAATGATACTGACATTGCTAAAAAACAATATTATACATTCGCAATCTAGTGTTTCGGGAGATATAATAGCCGCACCAATTAAGTATTGTGAATTTATTATGGAGAGGGGTTATCTTTTTCTAAGGGATTGCAGCTGTCAGAAAACATTTCGTACAAAAACGTTGCCTTATTATTATGAGGCAATAATTCTCCTTTAAATGTTTTCTATCTTCATCGATAAGAGAGATATAGTGAAAAGAAAATTCCAATCCCCCATCATTTCATCTTTAATTCGTAAAGGTTGAAATTAAATGGATGAGAGAGAGTTAAAAATAATATCATTATCGAAAATTTTTCCCAAGAGATTCCATGTATCTAGGTGGAACAGCATTTTTCATAAACAGAATAACCTCATGTTAACATCTAAGAGGTAAGGGGTATAAAAACCTTTAGTATTTAAGGTGGGAGTTATGATAAGATAATAGGCTAATTTTAATAATCTTTTTGTCTTCAGTAGCAAGATAGTTATAAAGAAATGTCATTTCTCCATCCACCTTTAAGCTGGTCTATCTGAAATTCGAGAGAAGTCTTCACCCTTTTAAAGCACGTTTCATGCAGACTCATCATATTCGGAAAAAAATTAATCTAATTTTTTTCGAATTATTCTAGATGATTCTTATTCTTACTTTAGATGAATTAAGTAAAGCATTATTTTGGAACCAGGTTTGATTTTGAGTTCTTGGAACCATGATCAGAAAAAGTATGCAGAAATCTCTCTGAAATTGAATCTTTGAAGTTATCGAGATGCATTTTGGTCCAGTAAAGGTATCCAACTAAAAATTATGTACTTATAAAAAAATTAAACATTCAAATGTTTTACCCTTTTTTCATTTATAAAAAATAATGGTTTATATTGTTTAAATGTATATATAATTTTAATGCTTAAATACTACTACTCTTTTGCTTGCATAGCTCTTATTTTAATAACATGAATCCCAAAATTTGTTTAACGATTTTGAAACTAGTCTGCGACATTTAGGCACGCTGGTAACAATTAACCTTAATAAAATAAAGGGCATATTTTACTTTTACAGATATTCACATGTAAGAAATGTAAAAGCTTAATTTTTAAAGAACTGTTTTTTAAATTCTTTGTTTCAATGAATTTTTTATTGTATTTAAAAACTAAGTCCAATTTTTTTAACGTTTTGGAATAGAAAAAAAGAGAATGAATGAAGGTATATAACAATGCCACAAAAAATAAAAATTAAATGACATCGCTTGTAAAAGTTCCTCAATTACTTAAGCCAATTTAATCTTCTCATGAGTCATTTTAATCCTTTAATTTCTTAACCTAAATCTGAGTCAAGGCAGAAAATGAAATCCCTTCTCCGTTTTTTCCCATAAAAGGCATCTTGTTTTCAAAAAAGAAAAAAAAAAACATTTTTCTGATGTAAACGAAAGATAAGCCACAGATTCTTTACAGAAGAAAAATCATTTACCTGTAAAACATAGAAACAAAAAATTTTAATTTAATTTTTCTCTTTTATTTTACTGGTAAAAGTAATTTCGAAAGAAAAAAAATAACTTTTCCCGAATAAAAACACCTACAGAAATTTGAGTAGTAAAATTGTTTTAAAACAATTTTTTTCAAATCTTTATTTTGTACATGTTTCTGCATACGATTCATAGAAAAAACTGTTAGTGGTCTTTTGAAAGTTTAAACTCAGATAGATAAAATTACTCATTAAAGCACCAAAAGATAATTCAAGATAAACTAATTAAAAATATCTAATATTGCAAACTAAATAATCTTTAAAGTGTTTATCGTAGGACAGTATTTCTGATAATTTTCTTAAAACTTTACTCTTTTTTATTTGGGAGATCAGTATAAAAATATTATCTTATAAAATTTTATATAAAAATGATCATATTTTATTTTTTATGAGATCTACAGAAACTGCTGTAATTCTTTGAAAAATTTATTTCTTCTTAAAAACATCTATCAGTTTATTTTAAAAAACAGAAACATGATTTGGTGCAGATGTAAAAATAATAACAAACTACTAAAAATTGTTTCTAAACAGACCATAAAATCTTTCTATAAGGGTTCAATAAAAGTTTTAAGGTTTGTTTCAACCTGCTTTTAGCTATAGTAAGGAATATAGCATTAAAAATATCGTCTGGAGAGAATATGAAAATGATACTTCTTTCTAGTACTTACTTTGGATCAAAAATCTAATAATAAAAGAAAGTCATCCGTAAATTTGAACTATAAATTTCTTAATATTTTATGATAATTGGTTGTAAATATATTAAAAATTCTATTTTTTATGATAATTAGTGTTTTTATAAAAGACGTATACGGATTTAAGATGTATCAGAAAACAAATTTATTTTATTTTTTCTCTTATTTTAAAATGTAGAAGCTTTCAATTAAAGTGGAGGGAATTTTAAAAATTGCTTTTTGCTTCTCCCATAGGGAAAATTAAAACGTAAGAGAAAACACAAGGGTATTCTTATGGATATTTTTGTTTCCTTAAATATAGTTGCCTGTATAAGTTGAATATAAAATTCAAGCCATAAAGGCTCATCAATAAAAAATATTTTTTCTTTTAATTCCTCTTTTATTTTTTTCTACGCAATTAAATTTTCTCTGGAATATTTTTTTTGACTTGGAATTTCCAGAGTAGAAATGTATTTGTTTTTATCATGGAATTACTTAAATTTTAATATTACTTATAGCTCACCAATGATATATAGAAAATTTATTCATTAGGAAAACCAAACATTTCAATGCAAACTAGGATCAGGAACTTGTTAATTGCATGGACTCAAAAATACTATTTAATAATTCAAGTTTGATTAATTTCTTCCCAATCAGCAAGAATACCCGCTAATTTAAATTAACGGAAATGGAATTGTACTCACACTTGTTGTAAACCTACTGCGAATAAAAAACTACTTAGTTGATGGCTTTGAAGAACGTATTAATTTATTAGATGTTACTAAGCATGATTTCTTTGGAAAATAGTTTTATATTTGGTTTCTTCCTCAAGAAAATCTTGGTCGATAATCCGTAAGGCTCGCAAAAAGATGAGTTCTTTTGATACGGTACTTCAAGGATTTTAGTTCCCGGATTTGTTAGATGTTCCTTTTATATTTTTACTTTCTCCTTTTTTTAATTTTTATAGTTTTTTGATTGCTGGACGCAGGATCAAGTATAAGATCTATAAGATCAAATTTCCTTGAGGAAGGTTTTAGTGATAGTCAATAAATACAGTTGGCTACTGAGTAGTTGCTATGAAATTTGAATCGAGTAATATTATCATTTTGTAAATGTAGATATCACTTACAAAAATAGTGTACATTTCCAGCAAGATGGGCATGTAATACAATTTTTTCATACATTAATAATCAGTAACTTAGAATATCCTATTGCTTTTTTATAATGAATTTTGAAGGTATCAGACACAATTAAAAAAAACTACATGCCATTAGTTCATTGTTTTAATTATAATGTACTTAAGATTCAATGTTTAAAGTTTTTTTGGTGCTTTTACTACGATTTGATTGATAAAATTAAAAAGTTTCATGATTCGAAAAGGTCTTGGGTACTATCCTTAAATCCCCCTCACCCCAAAAACCCATTTGTGTGTTAGTTAGATTTTAAGTAAAATCTTAAATTATAATTTCAGATTTATTACTTAAAATTTTTGCTTGGCGTTTCTACAGAGTCTTGGTGAGGCAATTCAATACTTTGATTTCAAAGCACAAATACTGTATTTATAAAACAAAATGTTTTATGATTCAAAGGAATGCAGCATACCCAACTTAAAATTTAAAAAAAAAATACCTACACGATGCATGCATTTTTGTTTTATATATAGATTAAAAAATATTAATAACTTAAATTATTTTCATTTTTTTAAACATTTTATTTGGAAAAAATAATTACTACGGTAACAAAACTAAAATTTTTTGTGATTAGAAAGATTCCAATGTTTCACTTTTAAGAAAAAAAAATATAAATACCTGAACAATGTTTGTTTTAATTACAACTTGCTTAAAATTCCTTCTTACATTTGATTGGTTTTTTAAAAAATATAATTTGAAAAAAATATATTGCATTGATAAAATCTATGTTTTGTGATTCAGAAAAATAGAATGTATCATTTAAAAAAACCTTCCAGAAGTTTGTTTTAATTATTGTATAAATAAGATTCACTGTTTAAATTTTTAAAAAAATAGTTTTAATCTAAATTGTAAGCAAAATGATTATATTATTAAAATAATATGAATTGGAATTCGAAAGAATCTATTGCATGCATTAAATTATTGCCATTCATTAAATTATTAGTACTACAACATTTTATCGAGCTAATAATTTCATCAGTGTTGATAAATTCATTATAATCTATTCACGATTTTATTTTAATGTGGAATCCATCCAAAAGACTCAAACTTTAAAATAACAATTCTTTTTCTTCTGCTTTTAAATTTCAGCATGCACAAAATTAATTTCTTGTCTTGAAGATTCATCGCCAGAAGAGAGATTTCTCTTCTGGCGATTTTAACTTGGTCCGAAAATAATGATTCTGTCAATCAAACCGAAATACGCATTGATCTGAAAGAACCAAATGAGTTTTCCTGAGGACAAAAAATAGAAATTCTTTAAGGAAATTGATATTGTCAACGTGTGTAATTGTTTATAGCGATTCAAAACCCTATTCCAGTGCTGAGGTTGAAATATTTGGAGATTAAAATAATAACTTCTTTTAAGCAGGATTTGTGGAACATTTTATACAATGCGTTTATTTAATGCTTATTTGGAAACGCCATTTGGTAGCTAGTCTAGGAATAAGATTATTTTTATAGCTTCTATAAAAATAATTTTCCAACTAGGAAATGGAGTACAAATTTAAAGTATTAATTATTGTTCTTGAAACATATTTTATATACTCTCGTTTTCATTATTATACAGAGTAAACGAAAATATATAAAGAGCATGTTTTTGAACTATTTTTGAATAGTAGTTCCTTTATACATGAAGTAAAATATCTTTTTAATTTCTTATAGCTTATCATTTACAATCCATTCAATTTTTGTCCAAATAATTATACTTTTTATCAATTATTAAAAAAAGCAAACAATTAAAAGAGAAACTTAATCATCTATAAAAGACTACAAAAAGCTAAGTTGGTGGTATTTTTTGAAATGATTCTGTAATAAAGATTACATTTAAATCTGTGCATGAAAAATTTAATCATAAAAATATTTAAAACATTATATATTATGTAACAGAATTATATAACCTAGAATTACACTAAAATGGAATTAAATCCCACTCCTTTCTGAATCCTTGGTGTAAATCCTTTCCGATACATTTGGTCACATAAAGACTTTCTTAATGGATAACTAAGCTCACTCTGTTAAATGTGATTGAATAATAAATACCATTATTATAATTATGTAACAATTTTAATACTTCAATAATTTTGCTGAATAATCATAAAGTTTTTAAGCTCTTAAAATAGTTTAATTTCCATTAAAATGGAACATTTTCTAAAATTCCATCATTTTGAATTCCTCGAGGGAACTCTCTTGTCACAATATTTAATGGAGATTAACAATAAAAGTTGAAAATTTCCTAAATGGAATGGAATATTATTTTCTGAAAAAAAAAACTTTTTAAGATTTATCTGATATTTGCTTTTAATAACTAGAAAATTGCATACCTAGAATTCTTTTTCTATAGCTGACTGAAAAAAAATGATGAAAACTTTTATGCTCAATATTTCATCTTTTCAAAATTCTTAAAAATCATATTTCTGAAAAATTCCCAGAATGTATTTTTTGATTGTCATACCATGGAATATATCTTTGTGTATTATTTGCCTTTAGAACATCATGTAGCCTTTGGCATTGGATGTATATCAGGCTTTGGATCCGTTTTTATAAAAAATGCAATAAATACGCTCTGTCTCCTACTTCTCGTATAATGGAAGAATTTTTTTACAAAAAGAAAGAAGGTGTCGCAATCTTTATCAGTTCTTTTTTTTCAAATTCTGTCAACTCAAGCTCCAAGAACGAATCAAAGAACCTGTCTTATCTCAGAATTACCCAGGGCAAAATATACACTGAATACTAAATTACGCGGAACGCAGATAAAATATTTTCAGACGTAGAATTTTTTTTAACCCACAAAGGACCAAAACATATCGACTTCATCTCAATTTTTTGTGTTTTTCAATGAAGATCAATAAAAATGGAAAACAATATATAAAGAATCTATGTTTCAAAATCAAACATTTGTTTATAATTCATTTCAAATGAAAGTTAAATTTTGTATTATTATTTAGTTAATTTGCAGTTGATTTTGTATAGCTTAAGCCGTCCTGCTGAATAAAGAATAAATTTATGTAAAATGTGCAAGTAATTGAAAATATCAAAGTTATTTAAATAAAATTCTATTATACCAGATGTAAATTATTTGAAAAATAAATTCTTTAATTTTTGTATGTGCAGAATTTTTGTTTTAAAATTAAAAATCTTATTATTAAAAAGATAAAACTCTATAAAGAGGGATAAGTCACGTCAGTGACTCTCCGACCGGACCCGACCCGCCCGAAGGCACTCGGATAAAGAAAACTGAATGACCGGACCGCCGCAACAGCAACACTGGCGGGAACTGTGGTTGAGTCCTAAGAGCCATCACCGACCACGGTACAACCCTTCCCTAAGGAAGTAAGTCCCGTCATCGATGGGAGGAGTCAGACCTCCGCCTATTTATATACCCTCCAGAGTGGTGAGATCCAACCACCATACAAGAAGCATCTGATCCTCTTTTCGAGATGCTCCCCGGTGGAATATAAAGAGGGGTAGTAAAATAATTTTAAGTTCCGAGCACTTAAATACGCAGGTCAATCAAAAAGTTAGTTGCACTCCTTCTTTAAAATTTTTCGTTGAAGGCTATTTTAATGAAATTTTGTGACAATACTCTAGGCATTTATCTGTATTGTATACGTTTTCGCGGGAATTTTATTTTATCTGGTAATTGGTCTCAAACACGTTTTAGCAACTGCGAATAGTCTCCAATTTAGACATGAATGCAGTGATTTTTTTTTGTCCAGAAAGATGTAACTGCATTGGAATTTGAGTGATTGTATGAAAAGCACAATGGAAATGTAAGTTCACGTTGGGTTGTCGGTAAAATGGCTCACTATTTTCGAAAATGGAAGTGCAGATAGTAATGACACTCACGAGAAGTGACGATCAACTGTGATAAATTTTGAGATAGTTGCTTGCATGAATGACATTGGATGGGATGTCTTGGGAAAACTTTAATTATGATGGTAATTGTTAAAATGATTAATGATGAAAAAAAGATGGTAAAATGATGGTAATTGTGTCGAAACGAAGGTTTTGGATGGAACGTTAAATTACAAATAAAGTTATTGTAAAATTTGTATCTTATTTTCTTTAACAGTGCAATTAAATGCGTCTAAAAAATGAGAAACGTCGAATAATCGAAATATCGATATTCTTTATATTTCTGCAGTTTATCAAAAATGAATAAAGACGCGAAAACAATCGTGATAGATCTGCTTCATACATTGAGTTTGTTCCCATGTTAATGGTCATTCACCTGTTATGTCATAACAAATTAAAATGCATGATACTCTTATTCATCCATTGAAGATTCAATGTTTCATACTCCAGAATTGTGTAGAATCCAGAAATTATCTGGATTTAGAAAAAACCAAAACATCGGTTGAAAAATACAATGCATAGACGAAATAAGGAAAATGCATCCTTTGACAGCAAACCATAACGAACAAAATATTAACCTAATATTGACTACTACTACATTTGAAATTAATAAGTAATGATATATATTAATAATATTAAACTACATGGTAAAAAGAAAAATACCTTTCAATAGAAAAGCTTTTCTCAAAACCAAATATCTAATTTTCTAAATTTTTGTCTTTTAATAAAGATGAAAAGAATAGAATTCAATCAGTCAAAAATTGAATTCGGGTTTCAAATATTTCTATTTAGATGGTTTGCCATGAATTAGAAATCCTAAGATCTAAACAACTAATTTTTTGCTCATTTATATTTTACTAGCATTAACGTGTGAAAATAACAGTGATGATATTAGAGCATTAATTGACGAAAATTCCCAAAAATATCTTTCAACTGCCACGTTTCTACAGATTAGCCAAAAATATCGAGTTCATCCCGACTTTGATATTTCAATAACGATCAATAAAAAGACGAATCAACTTGTCATAAATCTCTTCCATGATTTTGATGTGGATTTTCACTCTTTGGTTACCTTTTTCTAGGCAAAATAAGTGATGTTTGTGTTCACTTAGAGTATATTTGACATTGGTCTTTGAAAGAAGGGAAAGTGGTGATATATACTTACATGTATATATATACAAAAAGAAAGTAACGGACGATAAATCTTTCCAGTGAAATGACAGTCTTTTCAGCTCAAAACCAGGTCACTTGAGATTCGAGTTCCCGAAAGAAAATGTTACAGTAGAATGAGGCGACTAGATCATTGTCGAGAGAAGGAAAGTTTTTGTTCCATTCTAAAGTGGCCGTCATCAACAGGAAAATAAAATAAAATCTTAAACTTCTTGGCCTTAATGGCATGGAATCAGTCTGATCAGCGGTGAGCTATCATCTTCAGTGGAATAAGAATGATTACTCTGTTTTTGTTGATAAGAGTTGCGTTTTCCAAAGGAATTGTTTTATTCTTAAGGGTGAAACTTTAACATTAAGTATTATATAAGTTTTGTTGTCTGGATGCTTTTCAAGAGTTTAATGAAATTGGCATCTTCTACGAATGGAATGAAATGTGTTGAAATTAATTTTTTGTCTGGCGGTTTTTATGCAAAAAGGGAAGATTAGGATAGGATAGATTATTGTTGTAAACAAATGATTCAGTCAAAATGGATAGAGTTTGAAATTTTTTATCAGAAAGAATAAATTTGAATTAAATGCATTTAAAGAAATATATTTGAAATGAATCTCTTGTGTATAATATGTATTATATAAGTCTTATTGTCTGGAGGCTTTTCAAGAATTTAATGAAATTGGTAACTTCTACGAACAGACTGAAATGTTTTAAAATTAATTTTGTGTCTGGAGTTCTTTTTATGGAAAAAGAAAAGACGAGTCTGAGTTTTGGTTGTAAACAAATGATGCATTCAAAAAGGAAAGTCTTTGAAATTTTTTTTATCAGAGAGAATAAATTTGAATTAAATTTATTAAACGAAATATATTTAAATTGAATGTTAATGCGTAAAATATTTCATTTTGGATTGCATCGGATAACAAAAATTTACTTTTAATTTATAAAAAACAAACATTGAGACTACTTAGAGCAATTTTTCGCATATCTTTCACTTAGTTTCATAACACAAAATTTTATATAATATCAAAAAAAGTTTAACTACTGAATCAGAAATTTAAAAAAAAATTATGAGTGAACTTATATAACTTATAATTATGTAACTTCAGTGTCCATCAAATTTTTGTCATGAGTTTAAGTCAATATTCTAAGCCAATTTTAATTTGTGAAATAGCTGAAAATTTATTAAAATAATATATTTCGGACTTTTAGTAAAGCAGTGATAAACTAAACATTAGTGAAAGTAACGCTTATAATGAAATCTTAATTTATAAAAAGCTTTAGATTTTTTTTATTAAAGGTTTAATTTTTGTTAAAAAATTTGATTTGAGCAAATGATTTTTGGAATTAGTTTGTTCACTAATGAAAGAAATTAGTCTCGCATTTTTTTTGAAACTACATTTTCATGTTCAAATTACTTTTCTTAACTATTTTTCTATATTTTTTAATAAATAAAACATCTCTTAATTTCTTTTTTACTTATGAAATCCTGAACGTCAAAATTGGATAAACGTTTTTACTTTTCTGATTTTGGCTAAATAAAATATGGATAATGTTCAATAATTGTTTTATATATACTTGAAATATTCCTAAATACTTGTAGTAATTTAATTATTTATAATCAGACCATTTGGTCATCTTGTTAATATTAATATATATACGCATTTAGTATTTAATTTATTTAAAAACTTATTTTAACAGTATAATTTTACATCAGTTGATGACAAATTATCTATTGACATTTTAATAACCACATTTCAGTTTATCTGCATCTTTAATTCTGCCGGTGTTTGACTCTTAAAATGAAACCAAATCCTTATTTGTTTAATCGTTTATAAAGGCATAAGTTGCAAGACTACTTCATGAGGTGATAAATTAATTTTCATAAAATAAAAAGAAATCGTAAAACGTTATACATATTTATAGTTATTTAAACTTTATTGATGATGAAATTAAAAAAAAAAATTAGTTTCACAAATTTTCCTGAATATATATTTAAAGATTCTGAATATCATAATATTAGAAAGAAGAATATTAATATTTTTTATAAGTCTGAAAACAATGCAAGAATTTTGAAATTATACACATATATAATTCTTCAAAATTTTTTTCAAAATTCTCCTACTTTGTTACAAGATCAAAACTACTAGAGAAAATATTTCGCAGTTTTTCGATGCTGCCATCATCCAACCATAATAATAAAATATAAACTAAGTTGTCAAGCAATCAAGTGGACGAGTAGCGTGATGAAACGAAGTTGACCGATCTGCTCATGCGTTGTGTGTTGATGCACTTTTATCACAGATGAAAGATTTCTGACACATTTCACTTTTGCGTATAAGAAATGTCCAAATCCTCTTTCTTAGCACTTCTGCTGGACACAGTGCATTAAGCTACCTCATCAATTATTCTAAATATAGATTGTGATAAATAACATGCAACTGTTAATGTAGCAATTAGTTCTAATAGTTGGAAAGGAAAGCGTGGGAGAGAATTAATGCTGATGATTTTTGGTGCATTTATCAAAATATGTGTTCATAGATGTCAATAACTTTGGCATAGCTTTTAGGGACACTATCGATAAGTGAATGTATTCGACTCGAAGCAAAATATTAATCTGATTACTTATCTAAGATTTACCATTAGTAACGAGTGCAAGTTAAAAATAGTTTTTTTTTATTAGAATTTAATATTCTAAAGGGTGCCGCAAAACTAAAATTTGAATTTACCACCATTCTTGTAGTAAAGTGTTGATAAACCTATTAAACTATTTAACAGCTGATAGTTTAGGGTTAGTAAAAATGGAGCATTACACGAGAGAACAACGTGTTTTCGTTGTTGAACAATATTTCAAAAATAATGAGTCTGACGGCCACAGTTCAAAAATTTGAGAATTGTCCCTCTAGATAGTGTGATTTCTTTTCATGAGGTTATAATGCAAAATGGTAATGGAAAATTTGACAAAAGAGAGCACATGATCTAACAAAGTAGTGGAGTCTATTTGCCCTATGTGTTATTACATACATAAGACTATACCGTGTACTTTGCAATTGAATAAAAATATAACAATTTAAAGAAAAATCTATTTAATTAGAATTTTGCAGTAACACACTGTGGTATGGTATAAAACTTCGTTTTTACTAACTATAAATGATCAGCTGTCAAATGGTATTTTTTAATAGGGTTGTTAACATTTTACTGCTGGAATGGAGGCAAATTCAAACGTTGCATTAATTTAGAGACACCCTTTAGAAGGAGTAAATGAAGTTATTTTTGGATTGATTAAATTTTCTTGAATGTAAAATATTGTTTTGTTAAATTATAAATTTTTTTACTGTGACATATGTATATAGTAATATATTAATTATTTATTATAAGAAAAGTAATCGAAATTTTCTCACATACTCTCCATTGAAGAACTTATCCCACCCCAAATCCTAGCATAAAAGTGCAAAAGGTCGTCAATGCTTACATGGAATTAGCAAAAAATAGTTGCGAAATATAGTTTTCCGACATGAATCTAGTATTTTCATTGAACTTATCAAGTGAATATATATCTTGTACTCCTTTTTTCCCACCTTATTGAAAACAAAATTTGGCCACCTACAGCTGTAGTCACAAGATCATATTCCGAATATAAATCGTTAAGTTTATGATTTATTGTGTATACATGAATGAAAAAGTACAAATATACAGATGGTTAAACTATTTCTGGATCTGGTTTAAATTTTGATATTTACTTTTTAGATGTTGAATTTGCTAACTAGATTTCATTTATGCAGCTATTTATGTTTTTTTAGATATCGGATTCAGCATTCATTGTTAAGTAATGTTTGATATGAATTTTAAGTTTTTATTAGGGTTCTAACTATGAATGAAATTTTTTTTTTTATTTTTTACATATAGTGTAATTTTTTTCCTTCCAAATAAAGGCTTTATTCATTAAATACTAAATCCATGAGGGTTTTTGTTTATATATGGGTCTGAGTACAAATAAGTACAAATTTGAATATTCATATTATATTTTTCATCATATATTTAGTATGTTGCATTTTTTAGTTAATTTTTTAGATTATTCTTTGCATATTTAACAAAATGATTGTAGATTAATGATTATAGATTGAAATATAACAAAAGACTAATTTTAAAAGTTTAGGTAAGGTTAACCATGCATCATTGATTTGTTTCCGTTACTCTTAATTTAATTTTGAAATAAATGAAAAAAATTTCACCATTTTATTTAATTAACTTATGAATTGAATGTAATAACGTTTTTGTAGAAGTTTCAGTTTAACAATTGAGTCCGTTCCATTCTATTTAAAAATTACTTCGAAAATCTATTAACTGATTTAAAAATTTTTATATCTTCTTTCATCACAACATTTTTATCCAGAGTAGAGTTAAAAGAAAAACACTTTGCACTTTAAAAAGAATCCTTGTCAATTATTTTCAGCAAAATTAATGAACCAAAGGTAATTTAGAAATCATTGTTCGGTTGTTAAATATATTTTTTTCATTCCAGATTGACTTTTTGAATAAATCACGCTCATCCTTTTAAACAATACCGGAATAATTTATTTGGTGGTTTTCTAAACTTTCAGCCATGTTTAATCGAACTTTTCAAGGTTTTTCCTCTCATCAAAAATACTTCATTGGGAATTTAATTCAGTTGAAAAAAAATAAAGTGTTAATTGCTATTTAAATTGATTTTTTCTTCTTAATTAATGGGCTGTAATACATCTTGTTTTTTTACTGCATTTTCTCAGAGTTGTTTTAAACTCCAATAATAATAATAATAAATATTCCTTTCATAATCCATCATATCTAAATGAACTACACATGATTAATCGAAATATTGTTTAATTAACTGAAACATCGAAAGGTCTTGTAGTTTTGTATTTTTTCTTAAGTTTTATAATTGGTTGTTTTCCCGAGCATATTATTTCCCCTCTAAAAGATTTTATCGAAAAAGAACAAGAAATTTACCTTTTGAATTAATATTTATCAAATTATTTTTCTCTTTTAAACCGAAGTGGTATTTGCACGTTTGGGCATTACGAATGCATATCCCTTTCATTGTTTTGTGAAAGTTCAATTTCATTATTCTTCCAATGGGATTAAGTTTTACTTTGATGTGCTTTTGATGAGCTTTGAATAATCAAATATTTTCTTGTTTTTGATTAAAGACATGATTTTTTAAATAATTCACTTTTACTTTTAATTGGCTCTTTAATTGTGACCAAATAAGAATGAATTAAAATTTTATGTTATTCAGAATAATATGCGCTGTTTATATTTTATTACGATAATTAAATTATTCGTTTTGTCTGTCGATGCGTAAATTCATCATAATAGGATAAGGCTTTATCGAATGATCTAAGCAACATTTTAAACATATGTATTAATTCTGTTGATCTAATTTATTTCATTTTGTGATAAAGTTTATTTTTTACCGTTTACAGTTTTATACAGTTTCATACTTAATTCATACTTGTGAGAATGAAATTTTTCAACCGATTTTTCACTCACCTCCATTGTTGAAAATGTACTACCTTTGTGTATTTAATATTTTAATATTTCTGAAATTTCATTATCAATTTTCCAAATAATTTACCAAATCTTTGATATAGTCATTTTCTAGTGAATATATATGAGCAAGATGCATTTCAATTCTCCGGATTTTATTTATTAATGTTAATCATAAATTTAAAGCAAAAGAATAGAAAATTATTAAAATAAAAGAATCCTAATTTTAAAATTACTTAGAAAACTGATTTTAAATTTCAAATTTTTTAAGGAAAATAATGATCGCCTTAGAATTGAGATTTTTCTCGTTTGCAATTCAGTTAATTGTTTATAAAAATTCTCCTCATGTTTTCTTGTCTGATAACTGTGCTTGAAGAAGATATCTAATATTTTGAAAAAAAAAAATTCCCATTATAACAAATGAAATTCAAAAAGAACTTACTAAGAACATCCTAACTAGATTTCAGCAGTCAAATAATAACTCCAGAAAAAACAAGTGGAAATTTCAAATTTTATAATAATAGAATAGGAAATTTATTTTGGCGAATAAAATTTTGGAACAAATTATTATATATGTAATTTAATTAATCAGTAATTCTTGCCCTACACAAATTCCACTCAAATCGAGGATTTTTAGCATAATTGCAAGGTAGTAAATTTCAATTAAAATTGTGGGCATGAAAATTTGTAATATTTAGCCTGAATTTTATTCTAAAACTTACATTTGAAAAGTTTATCAAAAGGAAAATTATTCTATATTACTTTCCCCTTAGCAACACGGGTTCCTCAGCGAAAATCCAATACAATAGGAAGTATGAAATTTGATCGGCAAGCAAGTGAAGATTTAATTAACTGATTTAAATAATTTTAGAACAAACTTATGATATGCATAATTTAATCAATCAGTAATTCTCATCACCATACAAGCTCCCTTTAATAAAGAATTTTAACCATAACTGCAAAGTAGTAAATTTCAAATAAAATTGTGTGCATATAAATTTTTGTAAAATTTGGCCAAATTTATTTTAAAAATTACATTTGAAAAGTTAATCGAAAGGAAAATTATTCTATGCAACTTGCATCTTAACAACGCTGGTTTCTCAACGAATACAATAGCAAGTAGGAAATTTGCTCAACAAGAAAGTGAGTATTTAATTAAGTGATCAATTAGTCATTTGAAATTACTTGTTTTCTTAGAATGTGATATTTATTCAAGGGGTTACGATACCATTAAGAATTCTAATTAAAAGCTACCTCCTCATTGTTTCCGATCAGCGTGCAAGGTAGTTCGATTCAAAAATTAAGTCAATACCAAGAACAGATCTAATTTCCCATGAAATTTCTTATTTAAATTAGATGGTTATTGTCTGTACAGATTTTATTGGAATTGAAGAGGGTTAATAGGACATTCTCAAAAGTAAATCCCTAGAGATAGCAAATTTTAAATTGTGTACTGGATGTGAAACTAGATTTCAAATTACCAACAGCGAAAATTGCACAATTATTCGGAAAAATATACTGAAGTTGAAGGAAAATCTATAAAGATCGTCTATTTTTGAATTTTGAGAAAACATTTCATTTCGTGAATTTATATAAAGTTAACAAAATGCTAAAGGAACAAAAGAAATGTCATTTATTTTAACTGGTTCATAGAATTCTGTCTTATAATCTTAGTTTTTTCCAAAAAATAAACATAATCTATGAGAATGGCACTGGTCTCATAAATTTTATTGAGACAATTAAGTTTCCAAAAGATTCCTTGAAATTATCAATCGAAATATTTTTCTGTGAAAAGAATTTTAAAAAAGTATGCCGATAATTAAAGCATTTTTAATTATAGAAATTTGAAGGTCAAGAAAATATCTGCTTTTTAAAGTGCAGGCTAACCGAACCCTAAGCAGAATTTTAAATTGATTTTACCATATCATCCGATAAATATCTGTACTATGTGGTCAAAATATCAATATTTAGAATTAATTAACTATTAAGAATATAGAGTACAATAAATCTTGCTACGTAGAGAAAATGATATATAAACTAAATATATAAATTAAATAATTATTTAATGTTGATTAATATATTGAAGTTCAAACTTCCTTTAAAATTGCTACATAGAGAAAATATTAGAAAAATTAAATGATTATTTAATATTGATTAATATATTGAAAATCAAATTTCCTTTAAAATTTGAATAAGAATTTTTGTTATAACAATGCTATTTAAATATTGTAAACCAATAAAATAGAATTTGGAGTTAATATTTTTTTAGGAGCTGTTGAACCTTTTAAGTTAAATAAAAATATAACTCAAAATTTCGAAATTAATATCAGTAGATAAAAATATTTGAGAAATCATTTCATAAATTTGAGAATTTCATGCCTGTTTCCTGAAAATGGAATACCTTTGAAACCATGAATTATATTTGGGTTCATATCTATATATTAAATACTATAGCTTCAAAATATTTTATTTTTATTCATTTTCTCATTTCATACTTTGATTTCGTTCCAAATAAAATGTAAATGAAAGCATAAAACTTCTTCATAATTGATCCCCTTTTCCTCGGAAAATAGTAGAAATTTTAAAGCGTAAGCAAAATCTAAAACTTATACAAGGTAAATAATCTCATTATTGTTTTCATGACTTAATAAATATAAATTAGATTGAGAAGTAAAGAATTTCATTGTTAAATCTAGTCTCACTCTTCTCGCTAATTTAGCTTCATGGGTCTTTCTAAATTACCTTGAATATTATAGAAACTTCTAACCTCAATAAAAAAAACCTGAAGATATTAATGATGTCAATTAAAGAAAAAGTTTTTCAGTTATAAACTTTTCGACCAATAAAATAAGTTTCAGGTGTTGCGCAAATAAATTTTCTCTTTCATACTGGATGAGAAGAATTTTAAAGGGGATGCATTTAATTAAATTTATCCAGACTATAACAGTAAAGAATTTACGGTAGAATCCCTCCTAGTTTTTTTAAGGGTGTGGGATGAACCTGAAGATGTAAAATTTACTCTTTATAATTTGGGCTGGAAAACACGCCCGACAATTACAAAGTTACTTGGAGAAAGCTTTTTATTCGGTCGCAGAATTGCCCTTTCGAAAAAGAATCAATAGTGTTTTTCGTCTCATTAGGGTTGGAATTTACGATTAATTTGACTAATTTGCATTCTAAAGAAAAGAAGCAATTCGGCCCTAAAGCATTTATTTTCCCAAATAAGGAGAGAAGTGAGGCAATCAAGACTTTTTTTCTGCACTTGTGTTTTCCAGAAGTAGAGTCTGGGAACTGCATGAGTGCTCTCAATTTTTTTTTTATTAAATGGTTCTTTTGATAAAAAAGTGCAATAAAAATGAGCAAAGCTGTTGAATATGGGTTTTTTTTCTTTGATAAAATTGTTCTATAAGTTAGATAATTGATGGAAGAGACTCAGCAAATTCAATAAAGTTCTTTGTTTTCTTCAATTTTTATTGATTATCATATATTATTTCCGATTAAATTATTTTCATAAATCATCGATGATTTTCGTTTTAATTTTGCTTTGATTTGAAAATTTACAGCAAATAAGAACATATTGCAGTATATTCTATACTTTAATTGCAATTAAGTAATTAAAGGCTCCTCTAATTATTTATTTTTATTTTTGAAGTATCAATGGCAGTTTTCCCAAATGTGCACAATTTAAAGAAATTGAATACAATATACGAACCAAATAGATATGAACGAATTATTACACTAATTGAAAAAATGAAGAAAAAGAACTTTATTTAATTTATTGAGTCACTGTTGAAAAAATCTTTGTAAATTCAATAAAGTTTTTTTTCTCAATTTTTATTAATTATCATGTAATTTCCGATTGAATTCTTCCCACAAATCAGCAATATTTTTTGTTTTTCCTCATGTAATTAGGAATTCTAATTTTTCTTTGATTTGAAAATTTACAACAAATAAGATCTTATTGCAGCATCTTCCAATCTTCCATACTTTAATTATTGCAATTAAAGTCACCTTTAATACTGTAGTTAAAACCACCTCTAATTAGTTCTCTCTAATTTTTATTTTGGAAATATTAATAGTAACTTTCTCAAATGTCAACAATTTGGAGAAATTGAATACAGTATACGAACCAAGCAGATACTATTATCTTATTACAATTAGCATGTCTACCATCTGAGAACACCACAAAAATGAGGATGAGAAATTCTTGATGAATGTCTTCCCTTGGATATCTTTCTTTTAAACATTTAATAAAACACATTAGAATAATTCACTGCTAGTTTTAAAGTATCTTGTAAGTTTGATTTAAGATTCAATACGAAATTATTAAACACATACAATTCGTAATAATGCTTCAGTTTTTATTTTTTACCAGAAATAATCCGAAGAATCGAATAATGATTCCGTAATAATCAAACATCCGAATTATAATTCCCACATTAATAATTTTATTTTAATAAACTTAACTAATTTACATGTCAGAATGATTGTGGAATTCAATTACTACAGGATGGATTAATTAAAGTTGCAATTTTAAAGCAATTATATGAATAAAAAGAAAAGAAAACTTCATTTTCAGTGAGCTTTCTAAGAATTTTTTTTTTTGTCCCGCCTTCATTCTTAAAACCTCGCTAACCTCATAGCCGTAAAAAAATCAATACAATTCCATTTTAATTTAAAGAAAGAAATTTAAGCATTTCATTGAAATACCATTATGTAATTTTATATATCTTGGGCATCAATGCAGTGAAAAACTTTCATTAATTGATATAGATTTGAAAGATATTATTTGAAGTTCATTATTTTTTACAAACGAAAGCATCATGTTTTTCTGACAAGATTTGACAAAAATATCTCGAGGTAAGAAAATAGAAAAAAAAGTCGAGTTCCTAAATTGAAACGGAGGAAACTATTTCCCAGTGGGAATTTTGATTGTATTCTATCAGATGGAATTTTCAGTAAATGTGTATTGTATGGCATTCATTTCAAAAACGATTTCAGACGATTTTTTTTATCAATACGAAACTGAGAAACTTCATTCTATTTTGTCATCTTCTAATTAAGCGCTGCGTGATTTTGAAAGCTATTTTCTATTTATGAAAATCATTCGAAGCTCAAAATGTCTTTTTTTCCCTTTTGAAGAACATATTAAAAAACTAGAATATCATTTAGAAAACGTTTATTTAAGTGAAAATGGTAATGCTTCAAGGTAATGCTTTTTTATGTATGTAAGATTATGTTCATTGAAGCAAATATCATTTCATTTTGAAGAAAATTTTAAAATCTTATCTTTTTTTAAGAATTTGTTGGCCTATTCAAAGTTTCTTTTTATCAATTTGCCTAATGTATTGATTCGTTTCAATTATGTTGAATTAAATATTTGACTTAACATAAATAATTTTTAGATAATAAAAGATATTTTAATGAAAAGGCGGTCACTTTTTCATGGAGTATTGCTGAATTAATACATTTGAGTGGTTATGAAAAATATATAATAACTTACGTAAATGTTTTGATTTGCATTATAAAATCTTCAATAATTTTTTTTACAGAAGAATTATTTCTTAATGTTCAGGTTTGGGACTAAACAATTTAGGAAAGTTGGCTTAGTAACATTTTTTTTATTTAATTTTCATTCTTAAATAAATTTAATTGAATTTTTATAAGGAATGGTATTATTGTATTAATTCAAAACAGACGAAAAATTAGTATTCAAAATTTAGGAAGCGCAGACGATAAAAAATTAATTTTCTTCCCTGTTTATATATCTAGTTAAAGATATTGGGAACAAATAATAAAAAAAGAAACTTTAAAGCTGAGATATTGGATAAAGATTTCGGAAGAATAATTCAAGAATAATTCCCAATATGAAAATTTTTTCTACGTATGTAGATTTTAACTGAATTAAAGCATATATTTTTAATTCTTAGTACTATATATATGTTTAGAAAATTTTAATAAAGACATTATACAGGTACTGTACAAAATTTAGTCAAAATATTTTGTTATAGAACTTTGTATTTTATTATTTTTTAAATTTAACTTTGATAATTTTAAATGCTTGCTTTAGTTTTAAATTTCATATAAGTTATTTATTATAAACAAATTGTTTACTATTAATAAAGGCGATCTACCATAGATTTTTTCGATTTTATTACATACATAGTAATAATAAAGAAAAAATTAGATTTAATAAATCTTGTTCAAATAAGAGAGCTGAAATATGCTTAATCTTAAACAAGTCATTATAATGGGATGAGAAAATAATTCCAGATATTTTGATAGTTTATAATGAGATTCAGGTGCAGCCTTAAAACTTTTATGCATCATATTTAATAACATTTTTAATAAAAATAAATTGTGAAATAATAAAATATTTGACTAATCCTTAATCATTGTAAATTGTTTTGGTTACTGTTGTCTCTTTCTAAATTATAAAATTACATAAAACATATTAATCAATAAATTTCAATATATTTATATTTCTTATTTCCGCTTGACAATGTCTTTGTGGAAAATAATTACGTATATGAATCTTGTACGATCATCCTATTCTTTTGTTTCAAGTATTTTTTTTTTAATTTTGAAAAGAATTAGCAATTCAAATGATATATATTCAGGGTACAGCAATGATCACTTATGATAAAAATTATGAATTTTAAAAACTTGTAGAGGAAACAATATTATAAGGGAACCTTATATACTTCTTAGGAACTCAGAGATTTTTCTCTTCTATCTACTTTACCACCCAGTAATTCACTTTTTTGAAAGAAAAATTAAACCCTGAATTTTAGAAAACATTGAAGTAGTTTAATCAATAACAAACAGCTATGAAAATTTTAAAATTTGACCACAAAATATTGTTTCGAGTTTCTAATTCTGCTTCCCGGCGCAATAAATTTCTTGGTAAAGTAGATAGTTTTATAGATATAGTAATCGCTATTGAATGGATGCTGAAACATTAATCCCTCAGGCAGGGTACATCAAACTTAGAGATAATTTTGGTGATTTAATAATGAATTTAGCAATGAAAATAATTGACCCATAATATTCGAGAATCTTGTGATGCTTTTATAAGGATGCATGTTTCGTTGTTTGTTCTAGAATATTCAATGTCTTATCACAGAACCTATGAAAACGACAGAGTGGAAACGAGACTCGATTTATTATTATTTATTAGCGACTATTTAATAACGATTTTCTGCTTGTGCGCGGCTGCGTACTGTAAGTTCTGTTCTTATGTGCACTTCCACTATTTTTGGCTTCTATATATTCGCGTTTTAGCATAGAATAAAGAGTAAAATAAGCTTATTAAACTAGTTTAATTTTTTATACATTAACGGATTTTAGATTTTTCCGAAACATTATTCTTTACAATAATCTAACAACTGAAGTCAAATAAAACTACAAGAATAGCTACTTAAGTAATTTCTCAAAATTAATTTATTTGAGGTGTTTTTATCCCTTCAAAAATCAACGTATTATTTTCGAAAAAAATAGCCAAATATTGGTAATCTTGGTAAAATTAGTTGTCAACAGCTTTTTACGAAATTTATTCAATTACATGCTAATCGGCACATATGACTAAATTATTTATTTTAATAGCATATTAATAAAAGATAAATCTTTTAAGATCTAAATAAATATCCATGGAAATTCATCATGAATTTATGATTAATATTTTAATGAATTATAGAAGTAATAAGTACATAATAATTTATAAAAATAGTTGTGAGCTTTTCTGCGGATAAATAATTATTCCGTAAAACTACATCTTTACAAAAATATAAATTTATATAAAAGTGTGATATTTCTATAACTAAAATTTTTGTTACTATCGCTAAGTTATTGCGCTGAAATTTACCAACATATTTCTTTATTTACTCGACTCGACATGTATTTTACAAAGTAATGGCTCAGTTGCTTCTTGGACATACTGTATCAAGTCTTATTCAAACCTATGTTGTGAGGGAATACTGGTGATACGCATAACTCAGCACAAACTATACAAGAAGTGCATTTCAAAATAAAGAAATAAAAAAAAATCTCCATTTGGTACTGGCACTTTGAAATGTCAAGTTTTATGGTCCTGTTTTGATTTTACACAGGAGAATTTTCACTTCTTTAGTCTTTTTCGTTGGTTGCTTATTCAGCTGAATGTGTGGATACTTTTAGGGCAGATGCTTAGGATTTCGAATAAAATTCTAAGATGTGATGGTTGCAATGGCATTATAAATTGCAAGAAGTTTTCAGAAATTTCTTTCGTTTGCTTTGGGAAATCTTTATATTTGGCCAGATGGAAGTGTTAGCAGTGGGACCCTTGGAACTTATTAATCGGAGGGAAATGCTACAAATACATCCAATATTAAATTGAATATGGGCTGGAGGTTAGAAATTAAAAATAAAAGGAAATTTAAATAAAATTTATTAAATATTGACTTTTATAAGAAAAGCATGCAAATGTACGCAGAATTGCAAACTTTTTTGTTTGTAGCCTGTATGCAGTCATATTTTCTGATAGTGTCAGTGTTGTATTCATTATATAAATGATAACTTAAATAAATTTTATATTAAAGTTATAAGGTAGATTACCACTCATTCTGCTATTTTCTCTACCCTATAAATATTCGGGATTTTAAAATAGACAATTCTGATTCATTATTAGACAATAAAACGAATTTTTAATCTTACCTTTGTTCTGGAGATGATTGAAATGTCCTACTTTAATATTTATTTTTTATTTAACATGTCTTGTCTCATGTTCAAGAGGGAGTTTTGCTATAGTTTATTTTCTTATTTCAAGGGATGCTAGAGTTTTGGGATTTTGTGCACTCGTGTATTTTCGATGAAAAGACATTATTTGATTACTTCGGAATTTAATCATTTAGTTAGAGCAAATTTTGATTCCATTATCTTGAAGCTGCCTTGTAGTAAATTTAAGAAAAGTTTGATTGCAAGATACATTTTTAATAACGATTTACAAATGAATGCCTAAAAAAATACAGTGATTAAATTGAATATATCCAGTAATTGAATTAAATATTAATGCATATATAAATTGGATATATAATTTTAGTATAGTACTAAAGTATGTTTTATTAGTGTTAATAATATATTTATTAAAAAATTTAAAATATTGAATAATCTTCTAAACTTTTTATGACGATGTTTTTTATTTATGTACTAATTACGAAACGAAGTCTTAAATGTGTAAATAAAGTATTTATGGGACTAAGTAAAACATTTCACTGTCTTAAATATTTGGTTTCTCTACTATTTAATTACATGGTACTTTTCACTTCAGGAATTTGATTACTGTCTTATAAATTATTATTACTATCTTACTAATTCAACAAGAACTATAGAATACTTGAAAGAGTTAAGAAACATTTGCTGCTGATGGAGATTATATGAAATTTAATTAATATAGGGAGGTATATTTACAATAGAGCTGTCTCCAACTGCTAAGATTTTAAATAAATATTTTCCTTGATTTGAAATTTACTAAGCAAGTTCGTTCACACTCATGAGAACGATAGGGCATTTATTTAACTGCACTAAGCATCAGTAGCAATTAATGTACGAACATTTAATGGATAGTTTGAGAGTATTCCTAACAGCATATCATCAAACCATTAAAAATAAAGTGTTCTTTTTAAATTGAAAATTTATGCTTCGAGACATTTGCGGTCTCCATAGATACAGTCAGTATGTTTAGGAAGGGAACGAACTTAGATAATCTCGATTAATGAGAAAAATCTGATTAATATACAGTTTCGTTCACTCGCGATCAAACATTCCCCAGACTAACCAGTTAGTTGGAAAAGATTACGTCAATAGCAAGTTCTCGTGCTTTCAATGTTGATCATGCTGCAGTAGAAAGTAATTTAGATAATGCGATCTGTTAATGTTGGAAAAGTAATCCCTTTCCTTAGCAGGGTATTAATTCCTTTAGGTGATCTTAATCAGTGGGTCTGACTGAAGAATTAAGTTATTAATGTTCAGTTGCATTGGTATGTTTGGATCCTAGTAAATACAAGGCAAATTGCAGCATTAATTAGTTACGATTAGTTTGTTAATGGTTATTCGAAGTGCTGGAATGTATTCAACATTTTTTATTGTCACATAAAGCTGTTTAAGATAAGAGAAAATGAAAATAATAAGTAAACATTAGAATTGATTAAGGATCGATAGAAAAGAATTTCCCGCTGTGATGAAAATGGTATTCGTTTTATGATTGTAATGTTCCTATCTTGTAAGAGATATATGGAGTATCCACTTTAATTGTAATCCAGTATTTAATCTTTTCAACATTGTCATGAAAGTATGCATAATAATATACAACTTCAACCGGATTTTTTAATGACATTAATTATGTTTTGTATTATCTGTAATTTTAATTGGCAAAAATTCTTTAAATTGCGTAACTAATATTTTGCATTAACTGTAATTTCAACGGGCGAAAAATTTGTAAATGACATTAATTAGGATTTGTATTATCTGAATCAATATAAATGCACTGAAGAAGAAATTAATAAATTTAACTTTGTAAAAATTTTCTTGGTTAATTAATTATAACTAGTAAGGTATTTTTGATGCACTAATAATTTAAATGAAAAAAAGTTCCACTCTTCTGTGATCAAATCTGATGAAGATATGAAATTTTGTATTTTATTATTTTAAATCTATCAATGGTTACTACTTCTTCGAAGTTGCAGTTGATCAAAGAAATAATTCTGTAGATGACTTTTGGAATTGACAAAACATTGACTTTCGAAGCAACCATAACTTGAGGAAGGGCTGTATTTATTTCATATATTAGAATATCAAGGATATTTTATTAAATATGACTGCCTAAAAATTTAGACTTAATAATTTCTTCAGTGATGCATTTATTGAATCAAACAATGCAATTCTTGAAATACTTTAGAGGATGTATTTCGAATGCAGATATATGATGATATTTTAGAATTCAATTATTGGAGACGATTAGAATAAGTATCCTATATATACACTCTTTTTCATAATTTATTTTCTTTTATATATCTTGCATTATTGATGTTTAAAGAAACTAGTGCTTTAATTACGGTTTTACTTGGAATCCCTGAGTTTTTCTATCTTGGATTTTTTTTATTTAATCAAAACCAATTAAATGAGTAAATTTTTCTACATTTACTGGATTATTTTATACAGTTATTATTTTTATGTATTTAACATATTATTTATTCTTGAACTCCATTCACTGTATTGATCCAATAAGTTAAAAATTTATTTTGTTTTTCTCAATTTATTGGGCTTTCATTTTTTCAATTTCATTTATGTTATTAAAGAAAGAAAAGTTTTTTTTTATAATTAGTTGCTATATGGAAATAGGAAATTTTCAGGTTTCTTGGTTTTTTTTTTCTTCTAAATAAAATGACTTTGGACTTTAAGTACCTCCATGATTTTTTACTCAAATTAATTTTTTAATAAATCTTTTATTGTAATCTTAATTTCTTAAAATTAGTAAAATTTCCCTTTTTTTATCAATTTTTATTTCTTATGATTATTATCATCTATTCTTATGCATATGTTTATTTTTATTTTATGGTTAAAATTTACTTGCAATTTCACTTTTCTGAATCTTTTTGTTCTCGATGTATAAACTCCTTGTGTGCCAACAAGTACACCACAAAGCTTACAGATGTAAGTCAGTATACAATTAACAGTAGAATAAATTCCAAATACAAGGACGCAGGCATAAATGCAAAGAAAGAAGAAAGAAAAATGTGGGGAAACAAGCAGATGCACAAACAAAAGCAAAAATGAAACAAAATTGCCCATATAGTAACAGAAACATAGAGTAGATGATATAAGACAATTGAAGAAGCATGATCAAATAGAATATTCAAAATACAAAAGTATATATGCAAATATATGTAGACAAACACACTGAAGTAAAGTTTAAATAATACGGGGGAAAATACTATTAATATATGTACAAAAGGAAATGGAAGAGGATTTATAATTTTGCAAATATAGTTATTCTTAGATAAAGCAACACTTTCCCGAAATTTAAAGTTTTTATTTAACACAATAGTTATATAAAAATATAAAAGAATTCTTCAGGAATTTAAAAAAGATATGTATTAAGAAGTTTAATTTTAATCACTTTACATACAAAGAGCAATTAATTTGATAAATAAAATTATAAACTATCAATTTCGTATAGTTTTAATCGATTTTATACTAAATCTTTTAGTCAAAAGCACTTTAATTTGAAAGAAACCTAAACGGTGGTAAGAATCGATTCTCAAACTTTTTTTTATTACCCGACATGAGAATATTTATACCTCGTTAAAATCTTACTCAATTACTGGAAAGCAACCAGGGAGCTCTTTATCCTACTGACCGAGATTTTTACTTCACATGCAACTAAGCACTTAAATCAAAATTAAATACGGTCGACCAGTAGTAAATATAATCATGATTATATGCAAGAAACTTAAAAGTTTTCATTTTTTTTTTTGAAAAATTACTCTTTAAAGAATTAAAAAAATGCTTAAAAGAATAAAAAAATGAATTATCCCTTCGTTAGTGGCAAAGGGGGTAGATGGATTATAGATTTTAATAAAAGAAGCAGCACGAAATTTGTGAATGTTGCAAATAAATATACAATGAGAGGCAAACGCAAATTATTAAATAATTTTTCCGAATTTCTAAGATTTTTATATTTTAGGGTAGTAATTAGTATGATAAATTTAAAATTAGAAAGGAAATATGTCCCCTCTGACATTTTTGCGAGACATATTATTAGATGTAGGGGAGAAAATTTTTAAATTGCATATTTAGATTTTGATTCGGAAAATAAATTGGCTTTACATGAAAATGTTCATGCTTTATTAAAAGAATTATATTTTTCTAAAATATAATTTAATTACACTGTCTAATGTTCTTCAAAATTTATTATGGTTTATTTTAAAAGTATATTTTTAAGAATTAAAAATATTATAAAGCTTTTCAATTTTTATTTGCTGATCGAAATTTTATTTGAATTTTTAAAGCATTTATCTTTGATGTTAACATATATTAGAGATGATTTGTAATAAAAATATTTATGCCATAATTTTTAAAATAGATTGTGTACACTTAGACTAATTTATGTTTGCTATTTAATTTACTTGGAATAAAATTATTATGTTGAAAACATAAATGATGTAATTAAAACAGATTTTGTACCATATGGAAAATTTCTATACAAACAAAATTTTTATTTAAACTTTTCTTAATTGTATACCTATTATAATTTCATATAGAAAGAAAGTAAGGAATTTTAATTTTACAAAGATATTTCATCAAAAAGGATTTATTTTATGTAAGATATAATCTAAATTTAAAATGTATAAAGTTTTTAGAGAAATGTTGAGATTCATTTGAATTCTTTTCTTTTTGCCAAAGAATAAATTAATTAATTAGTTTACATAGAATATAACTTTGCACTAAAAAAACATCTTTTATAGAAAATTTAAACTTGGATACATTTGTTTACTTGCTAAAATTTTTATTTTTAAAAATTGTCAAAAACAAAAAACATCATTTGTTTGAAAATTTCAAATAAATATTTGTTTACTGTTGTCTAGCATAATCGAATTGGACGCCATTTATGAATGTCACATGTAAAATAAAATGCCATGGAATTCCTTTATTCTAAACATTTACTGTTCTTTTTCATCTTCATGTGCTTCATTTTTACATGATAATTAATTTTGAAGTGTGAAGTATGAAATTTTGAAGTGTGAAGAAAAATTCATTCTTCTGTAGAACTAAAATAAATCAGCTTTTTTTACAACTCTTTCTTAAAAAAATTCCGTAGGAGTCTTGAATAATCTAATTTACTGTGTGTTGATCAATAAGAAAGAAAAAAGTAATAACTTAAATATCTTTTTCATGATGGAGAGTCACTGATAGGGTTGTTTTTTGGAGCTTGTAATCAAGCTTGAGTGACATTTTGTGGATTACTTAGCATCTTGGGGTATCTATAGGCTAAATAGGTCGAGAAAAATGTCTTAACATTTTACGTTGTTATTAAAAATTTCTTTTACAAAGCCATTAGAGTAGCTTTATTTTTTCCATTTTTTTTAAACGGTACTTGAGAAATTAGTTTCATGCTTTTGATGTTTATGATAAAGCTGTTAAAATGTATAACTTGTAAGGCTGTTGATTTTTAATTTCCTGAATGTTCAACCATTTTTTTTGAAGTAACGTGTGATTGAAATACCTTTTTATTATATCATTTTTTAAAGATACAGTTTCATTTATATAGGAATAAATTTGTTTTTAACAATAAAAATCATTCATAAATATCATACATAAACTAGGAAATAGTTTTTTTTCTATAAAACTTTTCTTAGCCAATTTCTTATAGTTTTTTAAAATTTTTTCAGAACTTTTTTAACTAATTACTCTTTTATTAACCTATTTTTCATTCTTTTTCTAAAAAAAGGCTATTTCGAAAAAAATTTCAAATAGAATAATTTTAACTTGTTTAATTGGCTGTAGTTATCTTTCTACAATAATATTTTATTATTGGGTATTTAGTTTCTAGAACCTATTTGGGTCGTTTATTCCCTATTATTTTTGTTTTATAGATTATTTTTAAAATTTCTGTTATTAGAGAAAATATTCTAGGTAAACTATCTAACTTGTGACTGCAGCAATTTGATACAAAGTGAATCAAATGTAAAATGTAAAAACCATATAAATAATTATGCGTTTCATAACAAAATAACAACCATGTTCACACTTTAAAATTTAGATAAACGGAAGTCAAACAATGTTTAATAATGTCGAGAAACCGTCATATTTTTATTGCACAAGTTTATTTGGAAGAAAGAATATCATTTTTAGGAAAAACTTATCTTTCTTACTTGGTTCTAACAGTCATCTATGTCTTTACATCTTTATTCATTTCACTCTTGTTTTCCTGTATGTGACTTGAAATAACTTTTTTTATAATTTTTATGTATATGAAATAAAGCATATGCATTTTAAAAGAAATTTTCTGGAACGGAAAATTAAAAAAAAAGTTAAGCAGAAATATGAATACTTGCATGATAGGTTGAATAAATTCTTTGAATATTTAGCAACAACACGACATTAGATTGTCTTTATGCAAATTAAATCTTTTTCTTTTTCTGATATTTTCCAAATTCATGTATTTTAGTTTTAAATTCTAGATAGTGATTTTGCAATTCCAAAGAATTAAAGAAAACATTTTTTATCCTATGTACAATGATACAGTTTTAAATAAATTTTAGTTTTTATCCATCATAAACAATGATTTGAAATGCAGAAATAACAAAAGAAGATTTTATTTTTGTATACATGATAATAGAAAAGTTCTAATTATTTGGAGAAGAATCTCTACTGTTAACTTTGCTTTTAGAATAAGATGGCGATAATCATTTATCATGAAAACTGTAAATGCAGATTTTTGGGATGTCTGAGATATTTAACCTATTAAAAGAAGAGAGTATTTCGAATACAAAATATATAATTCAATAAAAATAAATATCACAAATATCTGATGATTTTCTATTATCGCATTAAGAAAATTTTAAATCCTCTATATGGCTAGAAAATTTGATCTCTGAAAAGGAAAACAATTTTCATGCTGAAATCAAAAAATTCAATGAGACTTTATAATACACTAGGAAAAGATTTTTTAATTTGTTAAAAGTATGTAACTAAACAGAAATCTAATTCTTGAATTAGTAGCAGAAAGATAGAATAGTTTTCCTATTTTAGAAAATGTTGTAGTATTTCAAAAGTGATTTCACTAACTTTTGAAATCTTTTTAAATTGACGCAAGTATTTTCCATCTACATCATTACCACTTAAAATACAAATAATAAACCTTGCAAATCAGCTATTTCAGAATTCCAGTTGTAAGCTCTTGAAAGAAATAAGAAAGGAGCAATATATATCTTTTCGAATGGGAGAAAAGAGTAGTTTAAATAAAAGTATCTAGAAGGCAGCTAAGATATCTTTAATATCTTTACAAAATACTCTAATGAGATTTTAGCTTTTCTCCACTAAATAAATGAACATTAAGTATCCAAGATAGAATTCAGACTTTCTACTGTGAGGGAATTTGAGTAACAAAAGACAAAGTGATCAGAAATACTTTTGTTCTTAAACTTTGAAGAAGCATTTTATTTTAGAAAGGCCTATTTTATGGGAAATCAGAAGGTTGGCTTTGTTTTAAAAGTAAGCTGCGACTGTGTAATAAAATTTGAAGATTTATGCACAAAATTTCAATAGCAAATTCAAAACAAACAAAGACAAGAATTTTTCTAAATTGTCATTTTTAAAGATATAAAGTGAATTCTCTTTTTTTTTATTTGTTTCGTTAAATCAAGAACTTACAACAATCTATTGATAATTCTATGGATTTATTTGGCTATAGATAAAAAAGATGTTAACTATGTTGAGAACTCAAATCAACCATTTGAGATTACTGTATAATTTGCGCGCTAAGTCTTGAAGTATTCTTCATCTAGTTATCTCTCATTTTAATTTTCTATTCTTTGCATAAAAGAAAATTAACGCGAAAAATATAGAATGTTTTATTTTGTTAAAATATATAAAAATCATTCCATATTTTGATGGAAACAAATTCATGTGTACACTATGTATTTGAATTGAAATTAAAATTTATGGAATTCACCATTGAACAAAAATCTAACATTGGAGTAAAGCAATCAATGATCAAAAACGAGCGAAGCGGCCCTTGCACCAAATGAAATAATTTTTAAAAAATTTTTTTCTCACCGCTTTGAAACGATATATCAGAAATTTTCAAAACTGATAATTTGTATTTTTGTAATTAAGGTACAAAATTAACTATATAAATAAAGAACATATTCTAGCTATAAGAACATCTCTATTATATGTATTTGAAATCTACAAGTATACTCGAAAAGATGACATTACACTCGCGCACACGCACGCACGCACGCACACGCACACGCACACGCACACGCACACGCACACGCACACGCACACGCACACGCACACGCACACGCACACGCACACGCACACGCACACGCACACGCACACACACACACACACACACACACACACACACACACACACACACACACACACACACAAAGACAGTACAATGAAATACGAGAATGCAAATGATGTTGCAACAATCACGGAAATAAATCCATAAATTCTTAAATACAAAAGAAAGGTGCAAAGAAATCTGCAGAATATATTAATTGGACGACTAAATACAAAGCAGCAAAAAGTATCAAAATATTTGTTTAAAAAAGTGCCCACGGGCATTATTTAAAGGACCTGCTTGAAAATTTTAGGTGTTTCCTGGAGATCTGTTGCAACGGTTGCATTCCTGAATATTCGATCTTACGATGTCTCCATTAATGTCTCATGAAAGAGACACTAAAGAAAGTAACTCCAGTAGCAGAAGTCCCCCCCCTCCAAAAAAAAAGCTCTTTAGGGAATTGAAGCCATACAATAGCGCGCTAATAAACTACTCATCTTTCAGGATTCAGGATACATTTCATAAAGGTGAGTATAAAATGGACAGCGATATGACTGTACTTGTACCAAATTTCGAATGCAAAGATAAACAACCCCCTCTTCCGACGAATCTGGGTTTTGACTCCCGGAGTTAGCTCACTTACTTATTATCCATGCCTTTCATGAAATTGTATTCATTGAAAAAGATACACCAACCTACAAGTGATCTGTGCAATCTACAACATAGATTTCCTGGCTTTTCTTAAAGACATCACACATTGCAGATGCATTTTTTCGATTTTCAACCCCTCGTTGTCATTTTTTGATACCTGATCAATTTAATTTTTTTATTCGTTTTGAGGTGTACAATAATCTTTCAAGTTTGCTTGTAGATGTCATTTGCATTCTGCTTGTGTAATCGTTCCCTTACCCATTACACTTGCTTTTCATGAAATTGCATTCACTGGAAAGGATACGCCAACCGGGATGGATTTTATTTATTGATCTTCATATAATTTACGGGTAAAAATTACTTTGATATATATGTGATCATTTCTCAAAATTCTTAAGAATCAATTTCACATTATCCTATTCTCTACAAGGATGATGTGAAAGAGTCTTCTACTTTCATATAATTACATTCACATTTCTGTTGCCACACAATGAAGATTTCATAATGTATAAACCAAAGCTTTAATTGCCCTTTCATATAGTAAAACTTTCCAGAAATTCATTATTAAAAGATTCTTCTAATCAAACGAAGTAGAAAGAATTAATAAGTACCCAAGTAGATTAAGAGATTGTGTTTAAAATACTGTAATCTCACAAAACAACAGCTCGAATGAATCGTAATAATATGAGTAAGTTCATAAAACTCAAAAAGCATTTGACGTAAAAATTCAGTCATTGGAAACTTCAGGTAACAAGAGCTCGTGATATTAACTACTTGATTATTCGAAATGGTACGGTTAAATGTGTCTTTACAGTTTAAAACATCAATGATAAATGTTCTTTTGTTTTTCGTTTGCACATGAGTGAAATCGTAATTCATTGAGAAGGGAAATTGAGTAATAAATGCACAATTAAGTGATGCTGAAAATTCAAACTGTTTCACGCTGAAATGATTTTTGGAGAATCATTTTAAAGATTCATTATTTCCCGATTCCAGGAATTTTTATTTTGTGAAAACTATTCATATTTTCATGCAAGAGATTCTCAATTCGTACTTAAGAGCTTATGAAATTAATAAATGTCTCATTAAAATGAAAAGAATTTCATTAATTAGTAAGAAGTCGTAAGAATATTGTATCCTTTAAATAAATATTCACGCTCGGATGAATTTCGAGTAATTTTAAGGGGATTTTATAGCTAAGATTATAAAACTATAATTCATTATTAAAAATAAAAAAATTAAATTTTATAAAATGAATGAACCATGCGAAAAGTTTTGTTGGTTTTTAACTATTCGTACATTTTATTGTAAATCAGTGATTTAACCGAAATACCGTAAAAACAATATTCTGCTTAATTTATATTGCAATCTGTATATTTAGGAAGAAAAGTCTTCATCATTTATTTTGCGAATAAGTAGAACTAAAGGTATATAAATCATGCTATTTAAGACAATGGAAATGCGTTCTATTATTCGATCGCTCTCTGCATTCCTTTTTTTCTGCAAGGGTATGGGAAAATAAATAAGTAAAAATTTTGTATAACTTTATCAGTGTATTCCTTATGATACAAATGATCTGTATAGCCTAAGCCTATACCAGAGATTGATAATGTCATTTGATGCAAAATAAGGCAAACCTCTGGCATGAAACCAAGATTTGCGAATTGCTCTTCTCCATGTTTATATGTTGAGAATGACGTTGACGCATGAAAAATATTCTAGACATGTAAGCAAATGTACATGTAAATAAATCTTATATTTTCTTATTCACCCATTTATAATAGACGACTTGATTTCGCTCATTGTTGAAAAAGTTCTGGAAAGGGACTGAATAATGAATTATGCAAACTTCACTGACTTTTGTATGTATTATAATGACACACTGAAATGTAATCTAGTCATTCCCCACTATAGAGTTTTAGGGGGGGGGGGAATGCAGCTCGACTGTTCATATGTGTTATAAATGTCCATTCCTATCGCTTAATGGTTCTTTAAATGCTGTCATCAGGAGAGTTTAAACACACTCAGTATTTAATAGATATTTTTGAAATAATTTTTTTAATGAATGAATTCGTATTATTTGCATTGCAGTATTAGTAATAAATACTTTATGAATTAGAAGATTTCTAGAGCTTTTTTGGTAATCTTTGGATTATGCTAAGATAGTAATTATGATTTTGAAAGAGTGTGAAGAAAACGATAAATATACAGCACGAGGCTGTATATTTACTTGCAATGCTGAATGTATGCTGTTGCAAATGCTGTATATTTACTTGCAACCGAGAAAATTAAAAAAAACAACAACAAGTTTTAAGGAGAAAAAACTTTAACCAGGCAATGTGTTTGAAAATTTTTACTCGGCATTTTACCAGATTTATGATCGATTTGCAGGCGTTATACTTACAATCTCTACGGTTCCAGAAAATATAGTTCTTTATTCATTGTCAACAAGCTCTTGAGAGAAGCATTATATTGTCAGACTTTTGAATGAAAATATATTGAACGGCTTTCTTAATTACTTGATCTTACTCCTTTGGAACCAACTTTGACTACTCGAATGAAACATCAGATGCAATTATCTATTCCATTATGCCGCTTTTGCGATTTTTTTTTAAATATGTCCACTTGTTTAGTCTCAATTTTGTAATATGGTTGCAGTTCTTCTTTTTCAATCTCTATAAAAAAATTTCATGTTATAGTAATGACAGGGATTAGATTACTTTAAATGTTGACCTTACCTTATTAATTTTACCTTAAATTATATTAAGGCTACATGTGTACAATATCATTTATTAATACATAGATGATGCTGAACTGTTTTCTAATAAATCTGTTCCAAAATTCATTGGCCCCATAATATATACACTTTTAAGCCTCTTTTTTTCATAATGAATAAATGGTGACTTTTAATTTTTATTCAGTAAACCTATAAAATTGTAACTGTCAAAGATATTGAATCCCCCTAAAGGGTTGTAAAACTAATCAAATGGATTTCAAAATTTTTTAAACAATTTTATATTTTACTCATATTTTTTTGTAAATATACTGTCAAAAGTCACTTTTATTATATCATTTTGAAAATATGACAACTAGATTCATTTCATAAGATGTAAAATATATTATATTACTTTGTGAATACAAAAAATTTAATACCTATCAAAACTATTCAACAATTTTTTCCCCAATTCAGTAAATATTGCCTCTCTCTTTACTTGAGATAGCGATGTATCTCATTTGTTTGCCTTTTTTAAACCAAATAACAATTCTTGATACTAGAACATTGTAAACGCAATAAGAGAGGGAAGCATTGTAAATAAAATATCGTTGAAATTATACGAACGGTATTTACATTTAAACAAAATTTTGTTATTTGCACAAATGCGATTATTCTTTTGTAAGATTTCGGATGCACAGTTTTTTCTGTGAGTTTTGTTTTCTTTTAAAATAATGCAAAACTTAAGCTTATTTGTTTTTCATTCTATCATTTTAAGTGCTTTTAGCTCAACCGTTATGTATTTTTTTTGAGTTCTAGAATCTGCAATCCATACCTTGGCTGAATTCATTTTTCAAATGTCTATGTGTCTGTCACACGAAAACTGAGAAACGCTTTTTCTGAAGTATTAAATACATTGTCCCAGGTCTCATCCGTAGGGAAAAAGAAAAAACGAAACACATTTTCTTATTTCAACGACAGGCAAGACGCAAGCCGATTTTTCGTACTTATTGATTTTAGTTTTTTTGATTGATTTCGGCAACAGTCGATTTTTCAAACCTGCAGCAGAATTGCGTTGCTGTCACGTGTTGAATTCTGGTTTTGCCGCTTTTCCCATGACACCTTTGCTTTTTGCATGAGTTAAGAAAGAGGAGAGGTATCACATTTTTTTAAAAAAATTCTTAAACTGAATTTTATTTTAACTCCGTAAGATTTTCTCTTGATTCCCTGGTTGATCACCACGTTTTTGAGACATTTTTCGTGATAGATTTCTTGGTGAATTTGTAGTTGTCAGTGAAAGTAAGGATGAATTTTTCTGAAAGATTGTTGATCACGTAGATTTCAGACAATCTGAATTTAGCAAATGAGTGCAATGACATAATTGAATACCCCTTTTTATTTTCTCGTATAGGTAGTATAGAGAAAGTATAGTAATCGTCTAAAATTCGAACTCGAGATTTTGACGAGTTTGAATTTGAGTTCATATTAACGTCCCGTTGTAAAGCAACACTAGGGCTATTTTGGGATGGACCTCGTAATTTTGAACCATGGCCAGATGACGAGGACGGCACCTGAGCTGGCACCCCCCTCTCCACACCACATCAGCAGGCGAGATTTTGACGAATTTCCATGTTTAAGACCCCCATGAGATCTAAAAACACCCTTTTGGAAAAGCCCGTTAGTCCGTCTATCTGTCTGTCCCAAAAACGCTTTGTGCTAAATGGTTGAAATTTTGTATTACGGTCTTTGTATGAAATCCTCAGATTTCTTAACAAATTTTGTGTAAAATCTGTTCAGAGGAAGTTCATTTGTCTGGAAGCTCAAATATAAGTTAACACGTTGACTATAATACGAAGAGAGCTAGATAGATAAAATTTGGTACACCTGTTAAATTTTTGGCCAAATCCAACAACGGGTTAGTTTACCTGTCTGTCTGTACTTTCAGAAGCATGTAAACGCCATAACTAAAAAAATCGTTAACTTAAATGTATCAAATTTGGTATGGGATTTTGTGACTACAAGTGCAGTTTCGTTCCAAATCTTTGTTTCAATTGGTTGAGAAAAACTATTTTAATGCAAAGATTACGTTTTCGGATACTATTACAGGGAATAATCACCAAAAACAATTCGCCAAGTATCACACGATAGATTCATTTGAAATTCTAAATTCACATCAAAAGAAATTTGGTAACTATTGTATATGTAAGGTGCTCTCTGGTGAGGTGCTATATGTCAGGTGCTCTCTGGCACATGTTTATTAAAGAGTATGCGAGAAAGTTTTGGGGAGACAAATCCAGCTGGTTTGTATTTTCATTCGCACTTATATTTTCCTTTGCATATTTTTTTGTGTTATAATTATTCATTCAAAACCATATTTGTCCAAATTTTATGATAAAACAAAATCTTGTTTGAAAAAATTAGTTTGCCCAATTCATATTGTATGGTTTTATAAAATTTTGCGATGACCATTGATGAATCTTCTGAAGGTGATACTTGTGTTTTTGTTCTTTATTTCTACAATCATGAGTCTGTTGGAGAGCCATTTCAAGGGATGAGGATGACAAGTTGTCACATAATAAAGCATGTTCTTGTTCATCTTGATATACTTTCTTGGGAGGATTCTGAACATGAGACTCTGAAATTTCAGCTAATTTGGCCCTTTTTTTATGAAAGTCGTTTTGGTATTTGTTGCAATAAAGCCATTCAGACGTATCATTATATAGTAATGAATATAACAGTATATATTCTCAAGAGAGGCGGGGGAACAACCATGTGAATGAAATCCGTGTGATAAGTGTGATTTTGTTTCTCCTGGAATTAATTAGTGGTTGAATTAAATCCATACTACTGACCTCATGTAAAAGTTATTCAGCTTTGGATGATATGACCCTTAAGAGTTTCTGCTGAATCCTCGTGTTAATTTATCAAAACAGACTACCATTCATTTTACTTTGAATATTCAGATAGGCGAGGAGTAACTGTTTAACACAATGTTATATTTACTGTATCATTGAGAGAAAACAAGAACTTCATCGATCTTAATTTATGTCAATTGCATGCAAGCTTCAAAAATAGGGCTAGAGATTGTCGTCAGAATTTTTATTATACAACAAGGAAAAGAAATTTTATTTGGTTTAACAGCAGTTCAATGAACTAAAATCCTTTTCTTTCAGAAAATCGTAAGTTATTAGTGATGTTCAAATTTACTTGAACGAATAGCACCACATTTATAGTTTTAAACAAAACAAAAATATTTTATTATATTACTGCTTTTAAAAACATACTTAAAAGCGAAGAATACATTCTTTGTTGTGGACATATATTTTATGATATTGTGATTAAATATACTTTCCATTTTGTTCCGCTCTTTTATAATCAATCCTTTTCGTCTGCCATTTATTTAAATAAAAAATATCGATTTGAAATATATATATTTCACTTTTCAAGTTTAATACTTCAATAATAATAGAAGTCTTAATATTTTCATGTTAATAACTGTCTTGAACAAAGTAGAAATAAATACTGATAAAATTTACTTTTTAAAAATTGGATTTTTGTGTTTATATAATTATTATATGAAATAAAAAATACAATTAAAATCAATTGGTATGGCCTCAGGAAATGAATAGAAAATCTTTTTATTAGAAAATATGGATTGTGCGATAAATTCTAATTGAATAAAATAAGGGAAATATATTAAAAATATTAAAATATAAAAATATCTGTAAAAAATATCAAGCTAACGTAACGTATTTTGTCTTTCAATATATATATATATATATATAAATTCTCAAAGTTTGAATGTTATGCTAATAAAATGAGTAAACAAAATTACAAATTTTCTTAAAAGCTATTATCTGTTTAAAGTCTTTTCTCAGGCTTATTTATATAGTTCAGTTTAATACTCAGCATATAATATTTTAATTCTTTTCTAAAAAAAGCATAAAATTTTGATAATTTTATATAAAATGAAGATCAATAATTATCATTTCAAATTTATTTATTTAAGAAATTAAAATTGTGCTTTAAAAATGATTTATGAGAAATCTAAATTATTATATTTTATAAAGATGAAATCAAAAATTAGCATTTATTGTTATACTGGAATTTAATTTCCCCAAAAGATTTTAGAATTTTAACAGTCAATGCATGCGTGAAATTTATGCATGCAGATTCTATGCAAATATGTAAACTTTTAGTAAATATATAAAATATAGGGGAGGTATTTTCTGTCATGGAATTTTGTAACCTTATATTTCGAAATAAGAATTTTGTTGTTTCCTTGCTATGGACACTTAAAGTAAGTAATTAAATGCAAAATTTCGAGAAGAATAACATTTGAATTAAATCAAGAAATTAGAAGAAAATGCATTAACACATAAACAAGAGATTAGATATTCTCTTCTAGATATCTTTTTAAAAATTTTATTTTTCCTACAATATTAGAAACCTAATTAGCAAACGTGAAAAATTTATAATCATATATGATTATATATAAAAATTTATAAAATCATAATTTATTTTTTAAAATTAAGCAGCAACATACAAAATTTCTGCTAATGAAATATAATTTCTTGACTTCAGTGTAATTTATTTCTTTAAAAATTTGACCAGTGCTTATGTTACATAGACTGAATAGATTTTGTCTATATAAAACTAAGCTTGTATTTTAACTATCTACAATAATGTTTTAAAGTACAACTCTTTAAAAAAAAATCTGACACCTTAATAAATATCAATCTACATCGAATGCATTAAATGCTGAATTATAAATTTAAAATGAAATAGAAATCATATATTTAATATCACTTAAATATTATCAGATTTACAGTATAAACAAATCTATTTTCCAAACACTGCTATTAATCTTCTGCTGTCAGTATAATTTGATCTAGAATAGATGCTTGCTTTCATTTAAATTTCGAATTATGTCTTAGTTTATTTATCACGAAATCGTTATGAATATTTTATGCAGATGCCTTGTATCATTAATTCAAATACAAGTCATATTTTTAAAATAGGAATGTTTACGCTTAAGAGTTCGAAAAGTGGAATATTTAAAAAATTTTGCCACATATTAATTCGAAATATTTCTTTCGTACTGGAAAATTGAATTTTATTTTTATTTTTTACAAAAAATTATCTTACATATCCAGTATTAGATTACAGCATTTAGTTCGAAAGTGATTAACATAAAAACCACTATTTTTTAAAATATTGGTTTGGTATATTATCCTAATTACTAATTATCTAAATACAAAAGTAATTTATAATTATTTATAAATCAGTAATTCACAACCATAGAAAAATCAAATATTGAAAGGATTATTATGTCTTTACTAAACATATATTTAGTCACTTTCGTAATCTTATTTGGCAGAAAGTATTTGTATTAAAACTGTTCATTCGGCATTAAAACTGAAACTAATGAATACTACTTTAAGACTACTTTCAATCATAATATTTCAGAATAAGATAATTAATTTAGTCTGATTTGAGATTATAAATTCACTTAAAATGGATTACTAGAGATAAATATTTTGAACTTGCTTCAAAAAGTGGTAAAAAATATAAATGATACAGAAGTGTATATAATTTTAATTGTACAAATGTCTTGTCCTCAGAATTTAGCGTAATAATCAATTTTATGTAAATTCAAAATAACATATTAGTTTTAAAATAAAAAAAGCCATGTTTTCAATCTAAATTTTTTAGTCCTAATATTTTCATAATTTTTTCAAAATTTAAGCAGCATAAGAATATTCTATATTGAAAAACGTGCAAAACGTTGAGTATTTTTTTAATTTCGAAATCAAAGAATCAATGTGCCTCTGAGGAATTTTTGCATAAAAATTTGGAAATTATTTTATTTAAACATTGCAACAAGTTATTGGAGAAAATCGTTAGCCCTTGCTATGAATGACATCGATGCCCCAAATTGTACAGAGTATCCACTGAAACTTAAAAAATGAGGAGACATTCCATTTTAACTTGAAATATTCAAATTGAGAAAAATACATACTATAATAAGTATAAATTATAGTTTAAATCTTTGTGAGATTGTTGAAATTCTAGGAGTAATTAAAATTGTTGTTTATTTCTATATTGCGTCACCTTTCAGAAAAATTTATGGCTTATTTCTTGTTTGAGGAATAAAATAGGAATCATGTCGCAAGTACTGAGGACTTGTTGAAACGTTCATTTGTGGATCAAAAAGATATTGAAACCAGATTAATTCCCATAATTTTTCTTTTGATACTAAAATTGAAATCTACCTTTGAAACTCCAACATTTGAAACAGAAGAAAAGAAGAAAGAAAATATGTAGTGAGATTTACTAGCAGTCGTAAAAAAATTATTCACAAGAACCTTTAGAATAATACGACTCTTTGGAAATGGAGAATCAATAGAGGAGACAAATCACATTAAAATGTTCTTTAGGAATTATTGAATTATTTTGCAAATTCAATTTCTTTTGCAGCAAATCCTACAGATTCTTCTGTTGACAAATTCTTTTTCATTATTCATTTCGAGCGAGAAAAGGTATATGTATGAAAGTACTAAAGCGAATTTAACTTCATACTTTTACTTTAGTTCTAATTTTTTTTATCATGATATTTTTCAAGTGAATGCATTCATTTTGTAAGTTATTTTATCCTTACGATATCAGCTTCCTCATTAAAGTGCAACGACAGTAATAATTGTATCGATATTCTTATTAAAGTTGCAATTCATGTGAGATGTTTACTGATTCACTATAAAGTTTTATTTTTTTCCCAAAATTCTATGCATGCATAAATTATATTCTTTCATTTAAATATACAAATTTCCATTCCAATTTTTTATATAAAGAAATAGCTGAAATATCCCCTTAAAAAATATATTTATCTAATTGAATTTATAAGAAATTAATTTTCATTGAGAAAATTATAATGTGTGTTAATGGAAATTTTTAATAAATTGAAAGAATTGGAAGAGAAATATTAATATAATAGAAATCTCAAATGTTTGATAAAATTCATGGATAATAAAAAATACATAAAATTATTTATTATTTTACAATAATTAACTTTTATGAAATGCAGCATAAGGAGTTCTACGTACTACTTTATAAAAGATGGGGTTATACCAAAATGTGTATTTTGATATCGGAAGTTTTCCTTTCAAAAACTGCAATCAGCTATTAAAATTTTTTATTCATTTATATTCATGAAGCAGAATTTTATTTAAAAAGTTGTCTGAAAACTTTTTTTGTGAAAAAAAAGAAATTAGAATGGACCTATAGCTTTAAATTTATTAAATAGAAAATCTGATGGAAAAACATCATTACTGTAATAAGGAAGGGAACCATATAATTAAATTTACTATGTAAATGCACCCCTAAACTTTATAATTACGCTAAACATGATTTTCAAAGAAAACATGTCAATGGAAGAAAAAAAAATCACTTTGAAAAAATGAATTTTTTGAAAGAAATATATGAAAATGCAATTAAAATAAGAAAAAAAGCATTTCATATGTATATAAAAAACAAAATAATATATACTGTCATCAAAGTTATTTGAAACAAAATTAAAACTCTCAATTTGTTCATTTTTTTCATAAAAATATTTATAATATATAATAAAACATTACTTTGTTTAGATCATATCACCTGAAAATGATATTTTTAAAGATTTTTTTTTGTATAGTTTTTCCAAATCATTTAAAAAAATTTGGCTTTTGATATTATTTTATAGGCATATTTATCCATATAGTTTTCCTTAATCATCTAAAATCAAAATCTATTTCCACTAGAGCAATGATTAGGAAGTACCTAATATCGTCAATAAAATAAAGAAAAATTCGTTAAAAGAATTATTCTATCGTAAAAATTTAAGCAATCCCTTTCAAGACAGACAAAAAATTAGACAACAAAGAAATTTCTCGAATTTCTCAATTTTATGTGGAAAAATTTAAAAACTGTACTTTATAATCGATTTATTTTAAATTTATTTTTAAACTGTTACTATATGAGAAGTTTGAAAAAAAAAATTTGAATCCCATGAAGCTGAATTTTAGCTTTTATTATTTGAAATTCTAGAAAAGCATTAAAAAAATGCCAAACTGTGTGTGGACCAAATGACATTTTTTGAACTGAAAGAAACCATTAAATATACTTTCGGTTTAATTTTTGTAAAAATAAAGTAATTTACCTCGCTTGATATTCTAGATTTTGAAAAGACTGGGCAAACTAGTTTTTATGGCTCCCTCGGGCCCATATAAATTTGAAGGATGACTTAACATTACGAGAAAACTAATTTCAAATGCCATTATCCTTAAAAAAATATCCTGAATTAAATATCTTCCCATATTTGTTGTTTAACTTATGAGAGTAATTATTTCTTAACGTTCATGAGAAAAAAAATGCCGAAGAGAGCAAATGTGTGCAAATGCTTTCTTTCATTTAATGAAGTATGATTGGATTTTTTTAAAAAGTATTTCTCTTATTTCTGAATTATTTTTAATTCATTCTGAGCACAATTTATATTTATGAAATTTCTTAGACAAGCTAAGTTTTTGTATGATATATTAAGATTTTATTTCCAAAAATTAAACCTTTTTGTTTTTTAGACTTCAGTAGATGACTTAACTGATTCAATGACATGTTTATTCTTTTCTCAGTAAAAAAAATCACATACTGAAAATTTGAGAAAACCAATCATAATTATGAATTAACGATCATTATTAAAATTTACGTGAGCGTAAATTAGAGAAAAAATCTAATATCCGTGATTCTTTTATTAACATTTTTACACATTTTTATTTATTACCACCTGTCTTAAGTTTAAAAAAATGGAATTTTGTAACAATGTTTCATTTACTTTTTATTGGTAGAGTTTTGAAATATTGTGTTTTTGTTTGATCTTAATGAAAATATATTATTTTAATATATCCAGAACTTTATTATGATTTAATTTTAATTAAATTAAATTTTGATTCTATACACGTAATAGTTCAAAAATACAATATTCCATAATATCTATAACAATAATTAATTAATTAATTAATGATTATGGTTTGACAAGATTTAAATTTCATTTTATGAAAAGTTTTTCGATTACCTATTTCGATGCAAAGAAAATGGAAAAAAATTAAGTTTCCTAAAATTTAGAATCAGAACAATCAGTATCGGAATTAGGAAGAATAATCAATATATCTAAATGAATTAGGAAACAATAAATTAATTGAATTAGAAAATAATTAAAAAAAGAATTTTTCTGATTCTTCTCGAATATGAGATAATTTCGTATATAGAAATGAGGATATTAGAGTTGCATTTATAGAGTTGTTATATGTAGATTTCATGCAATTTTTCAACAAACTGTAGCTAGACTCTGGGATTGGAGATAAATTTTATTGAAGATATTATAATTATGGAAGATAATTTTAGGAAGATAAAATACTTTTGTGTTTCGTAATTGTGTGTGATTGAATTTTTCTTTTAATTTAATCGAATCTTTGTAGAAAAGAACAAATAAAGAAATGAATTAACTGCCTGAAATGAATTTGATTGAATTAAGTAAATTTTAGCCGATAAGAACTTTGACTTCTTTTTCCAGGTTTTACCACTAACTTGTGCTTAAGCCATGAATTTGCTCTGCTATAATAGGTCTTCTACTCCAAACTATTTCGTTACAGTTTTACTGTCTGCGAGAATTATACTGTTAACAATCAGATATTTACATTCCAACTGATATTAAAGTTTGAAGTTTGTGAATTTATTCTTTTTATAAAGTGAATGCAGTCGCGTAGGATTTGACACCGTTGGGATTTTCTCTGGAGAATCCTGGATGGTCTGGCTTCTCTTTCTTTTAACAATTTTTCTTTCTTTCATTTTTTTTTCTGTTTTTCTTCTTCCTGTCATCTTTTGCTCATCCAACTGGTTAGATAACCTATTGTTATAGGCACCGGGGTCACAGGATGGCGTTATGTTATGTAGTGCACAAAGGAAAAAGGAAATTTTATTCTTATTTTCTCAATAGAACTTTAGCTGTTTTACTTAACATAAAGTAATAACGTTTGGAATTAACAGTCTGAATAGAATAAAATTCTGTTGGCGAAAAATGATTATTTGGATTCGTGAATGCAATTTTTAAAGATGCTATAGTCTCTGTATGATATTTTCAGATTGTACTATCTGACTTTGAAGTAACTTGATGTTCAACGGTATTTTCATAACGAATGTAGTATGAATGAAATATAATCAAAACTGAAACAATTTTACTACATTGTAATCTGAAGAGTCATGACAATGATTCTTCAGCACTCTCCTGGACAGTACCCCCCCCCCCAAAAAAAAAGACAAACTCGAATTTTGATGCCTTATTTCAAAGATTTAAGATTATGAGACCTGATCTCAGCATGCTAATTTCCCTTTATCCAAATTATCGTCGTACAGGATAGGAGTAAGAAGAGCAGCCATGAAAGAATAAATAAGCAGCACTCATGCTAGGTTTGAACGAGTCTTTTTTTTTCTAACAATTAAAATCATATAAAATCAATCATGGTTTTTCGGAATTTATATAAATTGAAATTATATTGCTGTTACCCAACTATTGATAATCTTAAATTCATAAAAAATGCATTATAAATCTATTATTGATTTTTTTAATATAAAATATAAAGTTCAACTTGTAAAAAATTTAATGATATTAAAACCGGAGAAATGATAATCATATAATACAGAAACCTAATATTTATTTTTTATATTTATATCTATTTATCCCACATATGTTTTAGTAATGAAGTTAATTACACTTATAGCTACAACTCAGGAATAAAATCCATTACAAAACTATAATAAATTTATAACAGAATAACATTTCGTGTTTTGAAACGGACATACACAGGCAATAAATTTCTAGTGAAGCAGAGCAAATCCCGATGACGCATCATTCATATGGATATTCCATGTAAATGATGAAGGGGGTGGATGGGAGGGGTGAGAAAATTTTATAAATGATGCATTTCTTTCGTCCATCACAAAATCTCAGAATACATTATTGTTTGAGGAGAATAAATGATCGTTTTAAGGCTTCGAATCGAGACACCGCTTGAATTATTTTCTTTTTCCTTCTCCCCCCATCAGACTTTTTGACAGTTAGGAGATGCTGCAACACCTGCAGATAAGCTTTTTGGAAAAAGAACCGTTTAAGATGACCAGATATTGAAGACGACAGGCAATCTTTCAGAAGAACAACCCCTCTATTATTCATGGAAGTGGGACTAGTGACAAGTATTTAAAATGAAAATTGTTTCGTTGTCCGAAATATTCAAACTGATTATTAAAAATGTTTTTATGGGCGTGTAAACACTTTTTAAAACAAAGTTTCGCGATTTATATTTATTATTTGAGATTGATTACTTTATTTATTAGATAGATGTCTAGTATGATTGATATGTGTGAACCGTTTTGCTAAAATATACTTTTATAATTGATGCAGGAATTAATTGGATGTAATTTAATCACAGATTCAGTTTTTTGTCTCTTAATTGTATTTTATTTATTCTCTTCAAATAATGCAGGCATAGAATGAAGTATTCATTCTACTTCTTTATTTCCTACTACCAATGCTATGCCATCTTTCTGTCATATAAATGTATTCAACAATGATGCAAAAATGACATTAATGCAATACAAATTTTAATTGCATTAATATGCAAGATGTAAAAATACTCAATTTATTTTAATCATAGGCTAGTTATTAAAAATATTTTTCAATTAATTTCTAAACAATTTAAAATCTTATTTCATATAAACTTTTATTTTCTTAATTTAAATAGATGTCTCGTATGTTTGATATGTGCGAACAGTTTTCCAAAAGTATATTTTTATAATAAGTGAGAGAATTAATTGCATTTAATTTAAACAAAGATTCAATTTAATTTGGAAGTTTTTTATGTCTCTTAATCCTTCTTTATTTATTCTCTTCAAATAATGCAGAAGTAGAATGAAGTATTCATTCTACTTCTTTGTTTTCCACCATCTATGCTATTCACTCTTTCTGTGATATAAATGCATTGAACAATTGTGTAAAAATGACATAAATACATTAAAAATTTTGATTACACAAATAAACAAGCTGTAAAAATCCTTAATCTATCCTAAATGTAGGCAAGTTATTAAAAATATTTTTCAAGGATTTTCTAAACAATTTAAATTTTAGTTTATACATCCTTTCATTTTCCAAATCATTGCATTTCATGCTTTTAAATATTTTTAAAAATATGTGGTAGGCACAGAATAAATTTATATAGAACCCTTCAAGAAATGGTTCAACATAAGTTTATTATATGCATTTAAATCTTTATATTTTCGAAAAAAATGAGAAAAAAAGTTTCTTTTGTTAATTTATCGAGAAATTGACTTATTGAATGAATGTAAGTATAGATTTTTAAAACTGTTTTTTCGCTCGGTAGCATTTAACAACAAATTTTAGAAATTAGTGCAAGTAAACATTTATTTCATTCTATATTTAAAGCTAAACAAAACTTAATTCATAATTTTATTTAACCTTCGCTAAAACATTCTTTATTAACATTTTTTTCAAAGAAATTACAAAATTGAGTTTCATTTAAATCTCTAAAATAAAATGTATTTCGTAATAGTTTAAACGAAATATGAAAGAAAAGAATGTATTATCCTCTTACTCAAAACTCAATATCTTAAAGTATTTATCATGAGAGCAAGAATCAAAATAAAATGCAAAACCTGTTGAAACACCAACGCATACTTCAAGTTTACGAAGTGAATTTACATTTCAAGTACCAACCAGTTCTTCTATAGTGACTGTCTGTGAGAGGAAAAAAATATATATATAAAAAAAGAAGAAAGAAAGAAAGAGAGAAAACAACAGTATGAAAATATCAACTGGAGAATTTTCTTTCAAAGGCATGCACTGATACTTTTTCTTGTTGAGAAGCAACCAAAATTGAGTAAAAAGGGGAACAAATCTTCAAGTGTTTTTCCCAGTTGCTAAGCATTAGGATTTTCGGAACAAAAGCAAGTCGCGAAAAAAAAATGCATTGGAAGAAATGCCTTGTTATGAATTCTGGTACACATTAGAATTTGTAAAAGGTGCTGAGTATGCAATTCTGCTTTTCAATGATTTGCAAGATGTTTTTAGCTTATTTCTCTTTTTCTTCCTCCATTGTTTTGTTTCTTATGGTTGGTAGTTTATGAAATAAAGCTATTCGTCGATACATAAGTTAAGAAATTGATTTTCTTTTTGTTTCTCTCTTTAGGCTTGGCTTCTCTTTGGCATTTGAAGCCGATATATCATGGAAAGTGCTATGGAAGTTTTAAGAATTTTGAGAGAGGCTTGTTTCTTGTCTTGTGCTTCGGGATATTTTTGGTTTAGAAATGAAAGAAATAATTTAACACGTTTATCTCGGCTGACAAAAATCAACTTTATTTGTCTTTTCATAAAAGTTTAGGACAGATAATTTTGCTTTATTCAGCAGTTTTTGAAGCATTTATCATTTCGCTTTTTTAATGCCCTCAAGAATTCGAAAAATAAAGTTCGAAGAAATTTATAAAAATCGATCAATAGTTGAAGCTTATTTCTTCTATTAAAACTATAAAATTTCTTGCAGATATACTTAATTAAAATGGTAAATGATGTGAAAAATATAAATTTTAAATTAAATATATTGATTTTAAATTTGAATCACAATAAAACCAAATAATTTTATTTATTCCGTTGATCTTTTGTGCTTTGAAGTATTTTTATTGGCTGTATGCGTGATTAACTTTTTAATGGTATCATTTGCCATTATTTAGTAAGTTTTTGGTTTTAGTAATTGTTTAATATTATTTAATTGTTTTTACAAATTAAAACTAAAAATAAAGTCAATTCATAATTTTATTCGATCTTATCTTCTTTCTGAATTGGTGTAAATCAAAATAATGCAAATAAAAACAGCGTGAGAAGATAAATATGAAGATTTAATCTTTTATTTAGCAAATGGAGTACAGTTGTAGTCAAAGTTTTTGGAAGCACATAATAAATAGAATATGTATAATAATATTTAAATCTGCTTTGAATTTTGAAAATTAATTAACTAATTTTTGAAAATTTATTTTCAATAATTTATTTAGCTGTTTCGCAGATATCTATGCAACTAAATCATGTTTGCAAAAATCATGTAAAGCATTTGGAAATGTAGATCTTTATAAAAGCTAATGAAAGCAGGTTTCATCTGAAAAACCGTTCCAATTACAGGATTAATCTGGCATATAATTGCATATTGACAAAATATGTTTTACTCTTCAAAGAAAAATAAAAATAGCTTAAATATTTAATATTTAAAATGCTTTACTTTAATGCTTTTAATGCTAAAATTTGATCATGTCGTACGTACATCTGTTTAAGAAAATATTATTTTTAATGATCCTGATAACGTTGAGATGTTAATTGAATCCATTTCTTTTCCATTAATAAGTTATATTATAGACAAAAAATTATAATGAATGTTTTTAAAATCACATAAAAATATTTTTTATTATGCATATAGGTATTAATTCCATTAGTAAACAGTTGTTTCATTTGCATTGATCGAATACTATTAGATAAATATGTTAAAAGTATTTCTATATATACTTATATGCAAATAATAGTAAAATATTTCTATAATAAAAGTTTTAATTTATTACTTTAAAGATATAATAATAGTGAGCTGAGTTATTTAAATACTTGTATCTTATTAAACTTAAAATCCTCATAAAGAAATAATTTTATGTGAGATATGGAGAACATTTTAAATATTTCTACCTCGTACCCTTCATATATATAACATTGTAACTCTCAAACGCAGCCCTTTTTTGACAATCCGAAACAATTTGTGAATTTTAATTAAAAATCACAAAGGAATAAACTTAAATACCAAATAAACTGAAATATCATTCTACCAGATGCGATTCGGTGAGATTTGTAAATTTTTAATAGCAAATTCTTTCGTGTAAACTCTTGCCTTTCTGTCTGCTTTGCAGAGACTCGGTCTTTTTATTCTTTTCTTTGTTCGACAAAGTCTGGCATCCATTGTTGAAGATAAGCCTTAAAAATGAAATTTCGCAGGCCCTTATTCTGAAACGTAAATACTACTTGAGGGAATTGAGGAAAAAAAAAGATTCCCTGATAAAATCGTTGCTTGCACAACCAGCTCCCTTGACGCATTAGCTTTTTAACTTTTCATGCTAAGATTTTCCTCTCAACCGTAACGGTGTCATGAACTTTTGGAGGCAGGCCAAAACTTCCGTTCACCAAGACTAGGGTTCCCCAATGTTCTTGTAAGAAGCATCGATTCTTGGGATGATGAACGAGACGCCGGAGTGATGACAGAGTCTCCTTCCGTTGATTTAGTGATGCAGTCATGCTGAAGGAAATGGAATGATGAATTCGAATAATGGGTTGAAGATGTTTTGCATATTATTCAACTGAATCCACTATATATATATATATATATATATATATATATATATATATATATATAATATGCTTAAAAGTTTTTCAGTTGTAATAGGCAACCTCAATGCAATCTGTTTTCTAGATTTCAAAAACAAATTGATCTTTAATCCGAGGAAAAAGAGCTAATGAGAAACTAAAGTTAAATTCTAAAAAATAAAAAGAAAAAAAACGCACTGTTATGCAATTATAATTAAATTAAATATTTTTTTATTAAAGTTTAATATTCCCTTTTAACAACATTAATAAGCTATCTATTACTACACTGATGCGATTGAATAACTTTAAAATAAAGATTAAAAGCAATAAAAAGTATAATTAAATAAAAAAAGTATAAAGTAAAAGTATAAAGTATAAAGCACTAAAAAGTAATTAAAAAAATCAGACAACGTTTTCTATGTAATGGATGAATTAGAGAATGTTTTATGATGTGGAAAACATGAAAAGTATGTGGTAGTCTTTTTGATTAAAGAGAATGAATAAACATGCCAGTAGGGTTATGTCCTTGTGATTCCTAGCATTTTTGCTTTTAGTACTTTCAACACTTATCATTTTCAAATATTTTCTTCTTTAACACTTTCTTCAGCATTCTTTGGATATTTATTCTGCTGTCAGTAGCTTCCATTTAGTTAATCAATCGAACTTTCGTCCGTAATTGACTAAAAGAACTATTGGGAGTCCATCACCAAACCACTTTATGCACTGTTCATAAATATATTTAAGATTGTAAAATCTAGTTAATTTCGGCAAAAAAATACATCAGAAGACAAAGAAATGTTAATACAGTGTAATTGCTTGGATTAAGAACAAATATTAATTAGAAAAAGATATTTGAATTTTCTGTAATATGAATGTCTTGCAAGTTAAATTAAATTGCGATTGCTTGGATAAGAATAAATGCTAATTGAAACAAAATATTTGAATTTGCTTTAACATGAATATCTTACGAGTTAAATTAAATTACAATTGCTTGGATTAAGAATAAATACAATTTAGAATAAAATATTTGAATTGTCTTTAACATGAGCATCTTACAAGTTAATTTATATTACAATCGCTCGGATTAAGAATAAATACTAATTCGAACAAGATATTTGAATTTCTTTAATAACAAAGTCTTATAAGTTAATTTATATTGCAATTTCTTGGATTATGAATAAATACAAATTAAAACAAAATATTTGAATTTTCTTTAACATGAGCGTCTTACAAGTATTATTAATAACGTAAAATTAAACATTTTTTTAATATTCCATTCATGTAATAAGTAAAGATATTTACTTAGTTCCTATTTGTTAGGTCTCTACAGTTTATTTGCACCCGAAGTCTCTAATTCCACGGGGGAATGGATAGTCTCTATTATTTTCTATTGCTTCTTTTTAGTTAAGTGATCTTTGTGAATTTCACCAGACGGTGCTTGACACTTGTAAAGTTTCCTCTTAGACCTCTCTCAATAAAAGAATTCTCATTTAGATCGAATTTTCGTCCAAGTCCGAACTGTCTTTATGTCTTTTAGAGTAAAGTTAAAATCCATTCCAAATGATCTATTGTTTCTGTACTCTTTCCTGATATAATTTTCAACAAGATTTCACTTTATTTATGCTATTAAACTGATAAAATAATATAAAAAATATATTCTAAAATATTTTTTAAAGATTTATATTAAATTTTTACGCTTAGAATGTATTTCAGGTGGATTCAGTTGTGCCACATACTTAAATATAATTGGGTGCTCTAACAATTTGCATGTAAATTCAAGATTTAAGTAATTTCTATAGAATTTTTTTACAAATCAGATATTAACTTTATTCGAGCACTCTTTTGATTTACTTAAGATAACATTTTGATAAAATCCTTTTTAAGCTAACTATTACCTAAAAGAAGAAAATGTTATCTTTTATGAAGAAGGTTCTGAAAAGATGACTTAGAAAGAAAATGCTGAATTGTCATTTTGAAACTCAGTATGCAACTTTAATATTTCCTTCCAATAAATACATTAGAATATAGCTGAATCAAAACTCGAGGTTTTCCTTCCAGCTAATAAGCTTAGTTCAATCTACAAAGATATTTTTGCCAAATATTTTTCTTCCTTAAAGTTTTTTTAACATTTTCTAAATATTAATTTCATAATATAATGTTTAATAATTAATATTCAACTAATTATTGTTTAGGTTACCTGTCTCAAACTTGAATTCCAATGTATTTACATCTGGAACTGTAACTTTTAAAAATCAGAAGATTGAAATATAACTTTTTTGCTGTTTTTTTGTTCTTTTATTGTGCAAGAGCCATTATGTCGACTAAACTATTAAACTAAATAGTAAAATTATAGCAAGTTAAAAGTATGATACTATAATGTCGTTTTAAAAGATGTCGGGAAGTTCAAAATGAAACTTGAATAGTGTTTAAATAAAGAATAGTGCCCTGTACATTTTTAAAATGTAAAAAAAATGAAATTTGGAATTTTCCAAATAATTCAGATTATAAAATTGTAACAGATATAGCATTTAAAAAATATATTATTGTTTATTGCTAACAGAATATGCTACAAAAATGCTTTTTATTATCTTTAAGCTTATTGTAAGGAATTGGCCTTTTTATCATATATGTTACAAGTTTCCTCTAGGTAATTTTCATTTTCTCCTCAACACCTATGCTGAATTATGATTTTATGATTTCAAATCGAATTAAAAAATGACATATTGCATAACATTCATTGTTCATTTCTCTCCTCTTGTAATCATAGTTAGCTGGCGTTAGAATTAGTTACAATTTTCATTAATAATATAACAATTTTAATCTTTTTCACTGAATTATTTGAAGCCCTGTTTGAAACAGACAATTCATTTCTGAATTAATCTTATGTCTGTATATTTATACAGAAAATAATTATATCGCCAAATGGTTCTTAAATAATTGAAACAAAGCACCTAGAGATTCCTTACATTACTGACTCAACTTATTATTACTTTCGTAAAAATAATTTAACTTTCCATGATACTTTTAGTAAAATATCTAACAAAATTTGATAAAAATGTGAAATAATTGTTAGATCCCACTTTTGCTTTATTTCTAGAATAAATTTTGAAATGACATAAATTCGTATTCTGATATTTCTTTACCGACTATAGATGTCTAATAAAATACAGATTAAAAATAATCTGCAACCAATTTCATCATTTTAAACTATTATTCCAAAAATTGATAAAAAAAGCATTTCCTCAAATATATAAAAAGCTTCTAAAATGCTAAACGCATTAAACATTTCTAGAATATATCCAGTACTCTTAAGCAGGTATTTAAGTTTTTGAATAAAATTCATGCAAGATATTAATTTCTTGAATACATTTATATTTATTCATCTTCCACATTAATCAGTCTTCTTTCATACTATTTTTGATTATCTTTGATTCTTATTAAAAAATCAAATAATAAAGACATTAGAAAACATTAATTTTTCATTTATGCTGAACAAAAATCAGAAAAGACAAAGAATAACATAGCATTGGTAAATTTAAATAGTTATTTAATGCTGAATAATATATGCATCATAGAACTATGATTAACAAGTTAAGCGATGGAAATTTAGTTGAAATAAAAGATAATTAAATTCGCAATGTAAAAGGCTGGTATCAAAAATGATTAATTACTTAGCATTTTTTAAAATCAAAATTGAGAATGGATACAGATCAAATTAAAGTTTTAAAATAATTTTTATAACATTCCACAATTTTGTAATTTTAAATTAAATAAACAACGGCACTAAATTTAAATACGTGGTAATTAATAATAATAATAATTGGTGGTAATAATTGATGTTAAATAATTTAACACCAATCAATACACGCCATACAGTCAGAATGACTAAATCAAAATCTAGAAGCATATCCCTTCGTAAATGAGATGCATTTCATTATTCAACAACTTCATTAAGTACAAAATTGCAGCAAAGTCTACTACAGCAATTTATCCATTTTAAAGTTAATTCATTCTTACACACACAACTAGTTCCCCCGGAACTGAAGTGAATTAACAACGTCTACACTTGTACTATAACAAGTGCGTTAAACCTGTTGTCCAGGTTTTAAATTCATTGCAATTCTTTGGTACTCTCCCATTATTCTAGCCACAACTTTCTCATCTGCAAAGTTCCACTGATCAAGTTTGCTCTAAGTAAACTATTTCGATTAAGATTCAAGTCCATTGCCTTTGATAGAGTATTCCTTGCTTGGAGTAGAATGGAAATTATACATCTAATCCAAACACAAGTGCCGCGATCGTGGGCTTAGATGTTTCAACAACCGAGCCACATGTAATCGTGACCAAACCTTTAATGTGATAATGTAGATGGATACAAATAATCCCAAGCAAGCTAATTTGCAAATGATCTTCAATTGAATCTGTCGGAGGCAATGTGTAGGATTGTGACCAAAGCAGCAATTGCAATCTGCTGGTGTTTCTATTTAATTTCACTTGTAATCTGATGTCATTACCCTAGATGATGCATTGTCTTCGATTCAAAATAATGCTGTGTGTTGAAGGAAATAATCATTGGAAAATTCTCATTGTATTCAGGGTTTATTATAAAATCGAACCTTTGCTTTCGTTTTACATTTGTATCTAGAAACTGCAACTGCTATAATTCGTTTCGTATCTGCAATAAAGTTTTCTTATTTAGGAATTTCTTAACATAATAAATGAAAAAATTATACATATTAATTATTAAATGAGTAATTGCCATTCTGAAGCATCAAAATATTTACCAACTTCGTAGAAGAATACGAATTTATATGAAAGGTAATCTACGTAATGTATTGAAAAATCAATGAGAAATTTTGGAATAATGGAAGGAATTTTAAAAATGGTTCTAATAGAAAATGTTTGCGGCTATTTTTTGCTTGCATTTTATGTGCAAATCATTTGCCATTATATTGTTCACAAAATCTAATGATTTTTTGTTAGTTCAAAATCCCTGTCATTTTTTTTATTGAAGAATTGTTTCATAACGTAATAATAAATAGTACCTTATAAAATGTAATAAAACAAGAATTATAATTGGACATAGGTCATATTATTTAGAAACTAAGGAATATTCGAAAATAATAAATGAAAAAGTTTACGCATATTAAGGATTAAATAATTGCCATTCTAAAGCATCAAACTAATTACCAACTTCGTAGAAGAATATGAATTTATATGAAAGGTAATCTACGTAATATATTGAAAAAAAAAAACAGATTGAAATATATTGAAAAAAAAAAACAGATTGAAATATATTGAAAAAAAAAAACAGATTGAAATATATTGAAAAAAAAATGTATGAAAAAAGTAAGAATAATGGAAGAAATTTTAAAAATCGTTCTAAGAGAAAATGTGTACCGTTACATTTTGACCTGCATTTTATATGCAAATCATTTTCCACTGTATTGTTCACAAAATGTAACAATTTTTGTCAGTTCAAAATCCTTGTCTTTTTTTCCATTTTAATTAAGAATTGTTTCATAACTTAATAAAAAATAGTGGATTGTGAAATGATTTATATGAAATGAATTTATATGAAAGGCAATATACATAATGTATTGAAAAAAATATTCATGAAACAATTTGGAATGATGAAAGGAATTTAAGAAATGGTTCCAACATTGCATTTTATTTCCAAATCATTTGCCACTGTATTATTCAAAATTTAATAGTTTTTTGTCGGTTCATAATCCCTGTATTTTTTCATTTTCTTGAAGAATTGTTACAAAACTTAATAATAAATAGTGCATCATAAATTTGATATGGGTAAAATTATATTTCTTTCATAGAATGTTAAAATTGCACAATTAATAAAATTTTATATTTTTTTATTAAAGCATCTAAGAAATCATCATAAGATTAATGGACTTTTATATGAAATATTATTCAGTAAAAGAAGCTGATAATTTTTCATGTTTATTAAGTTTTTTTTTTTGTATATGAAAGTTTATTAAAGTATACTGTTTTCAGAGATGATTGTATTAATTACATTTTGATCATTTTCATTCACAATTAGAATTAATAAATCACAATTTTTGAAAAAATAAGCGTATTAATTCTCATAAATAGAATACTAGTACCCTAAATAGCTATATAAAAGATTATGACCCTTAAAGAAAAAATTATTTTAATAATAATAATTAGAATAATAATCAAAATTAAGATTTAATTCTGTTCAATTAGTCATTTATAAAATACCAGAGTATTCGGTATGAATCTATGTTTTTAGTTATAGTATTTTATTTATTCAGGAAGTAATAAGAATGTTGATTTCATTTTTCAGTTTTTTTTTCCTTAAAATTTTATGATTTAAAAAAAAAATCAGATTACAGTTTTACTTAAATTCCTACTAATAAATTAAACAAATTTATATTCAAAACTCAGCTATTTTCTATTGTATATTTTTTTCTCTAGATTCACTAAATAACCCAGGAAACATATTTGGGGTTCATTTTTATAAAGAGTCACTTCAAAAAAAAACGTTTCGAATACTTTTCAATTTCTTTGCAAAAAGAATGTTTTTCTGTTTCGTCGTCATCTTCTAAGTTGCCTGCTCATGGTTGAAATTACAATTCTAAACGAAAGAATTTTCACTTTTTCTTCTCAACACAGTCAATTTAATACGTAAGAATGGTAGTGGTTTAAGGCAAATATCGGAAACACTTTTTACTGGACTCTGCAGATAATATCTGAACGTCTCATGTTCATTAAGAGACAGGATTCTATCAAGAAGCTTCTTTCTTATCTGTGTTATCTTTTTTTATTCCTAAGTTGCTTTAGAGTAACAGAAATTCTTATCTCTTGTCATTGACCTTTTCTTTGTAAAGTAAAAGAAATTAAAAAAGAGATTCAAGCGATTATATGAATTCTTTATATGAATATGTGCATAATTAAAAAAATTTTTTGTAATAA